>NC_061508.1:274461452-274590033 GCF_022539505.1 Lolium rigidum
AATATTAGTGATGAGTATGGTGGACACAAATGGCATAGTGGTTGGCTCAAGGATTTTGGATGCATGAGAAGTATTCCCTCTCGATACAAGGTTTAGGCTAGCAAGGTTATTTGAAACAAACACAAGGATGAACGGTGCAGAAAAACTAACATAAAAGCCATATTGTAAACATTATAAGACTCAACACCGTCTTCCTTGTTGTTCAAAACTCAATACTAGATATTATCTAGACTCTAGAGAAACCAAATATGTAAACCAAGTTAGCAAGCTCTAAGTGTTTCTTCATTAATGGGTGCAAAGTATATGATGCAAGAGCTTAAACATGAGCACAACAATTGCCAAGTATCAAATTATTCAAGACATTTTACCAATTACTACATGTAGGATTTTCCAATTCCAACCACATAACAATTTAACGAAGCAGTTTCAACCTTCGCCATGAAAATTAAAGGCTAAGAACACATGTGTTCATACGAACCAGCGGAGCGTGTCTCTCTCCCACACAAGCATTTATTCAAACAAAAACAAAAACAAGAAACATACATACGCTCCAAGTAAAGTACATAAGATGTGACCGAATAAAAATATAGTTTCAAGAGAAGGAACCTGATAATTTGTCGATGAAGAAGGGGATGCCTTGGGCATTGATGGCGTGTATTTCACACGTTCGTTGGGCAACCCCAAGAGGAAGGTATGATGCGCACAGCAGCAAGTTTTCCCTCAGAAAGAAACCAAGGTTTATCGAACCAGGAGGAGCCAAGAAGCACGTTGAAGGTTGATGGCGGCGAGATGTAGTGCGGCGCAACACCAGGGATTCCGGCGCCAACGTGGAACCTGCACAACACAACCAAAGTACTTTGCCCCAACGAAACAGCTGAGGTTGTCAATCTCACCGGCTTGCTGTAACAAGGGATTAACCGTATTGTGTGGAAGATGATTGTTTGCAAAGAAAACAAGTAAAAACAAGTATTGCAGTAGATTGTATTTCAAGTAAAGAGAATTGGACCGGGGTCCACAGTTCACTAGAGGTGTCTCTCCCATAAGACGAACAGCATGTTGGGTGAACAAATTACGGTTGGGCAATTGACAAATAAAGAGAGCATGACAATGCACATACATATTATGATGAATATAGTGAGATTTAATTGGGCATTACGACAAAGTACATAGACCGCCATCCAACCGCATCTATGCCTAAAAAGTCCACCTTCAGAGTTATCATCCGAACCCCCTCCAGTATTAAGTTGCAAAGCAACAGACAATTGCATTAAGTATGGTGCGTAATGTAATCAACAACTACATCCTTAGACATAGCATCAATGTTTTATCCCTAGTGGCAACAGAACAACACAACCTTAGAACTTTCTGTCACTGGTCCCGGGTGTCAATGCGAGCATGAACCCACTATCGAGCATAAGTACTCCCTCTTGGAGTTAAAAGCATCTACTTGGCCGGAGCATCTACTAATAACGGAGAGCATGCAAGATCTTAAACAACACATAAGCATAACTTTGATAATCAACATAACAAGTATTCTCTATTCATCGGATCCCAACAAACGCAACATATAGAATTACATATAGATGATCTTGATCATGATAGGCAGCTCACAAGATCCGACAATGATAGCACAATGGGGAGAAGACAACCATCTAGCTACTGCTATGGACCCATAGTCCAGGGGTAGACTACTCACTCATCACTCCGGAGGCGACCATGGCGGCGTAGAGTCCTCCGGGAGAAGATTCCCCTCTCCGGCAGGGTGCCGGAGGCGATCTCCAGGATCCCCCGAGATGGGATCGGCGGCGACGGCGTCTCAGTAAGGTTTTCCGTATCGTGGCTCTCGGTAGTGGGGCTTTCGTCACGGAGGCTTTAAGTAGGCGGAAGGGTAGGTCAAGAGGCGGCACGAGGGCCCCACACCACAGGGCCGCGCGGCCAAGGGGGGGGCCGCGCCGCCCTAGGGTGTGGCCCCCTCGTGGCCCCTCTTCGTCTCGTCTTCGGTCTTCCGGAAGCTTCGTGAGAAAATAGGCCTCTGGGCTTTTATTTCGTCCAATTCCGAGAATATTTCTTTACTAGGATTTCGAAACCAAAAACAGCGAGAAAACAGACAATCGGCACTTCGGCATCTTGTTAATAGGTTAGTTCCGGAAAATGCACGAATATGACATAAAGTGTGCATAAAACATGTAGATAACATCAATAATGTGGCATGGAACACAAGAAATTATCGATACGTTGGAGACGTATCCGCATCCCCAAGCTTAGTTCTGCTCGTCCCGAGCAGGTAAAACGATAACAAAGATAATTTCTGGAGTGACATGCCATCATAATCTTGATCATACTATTTGTAAAGCATATGTAAAGAATGCAGCGATCAAAACAATGTGTATGACATTAGTAAACAAGTGAATCATAAAGCAAAGACTTTTCATGAATAGTACTTCAAGACAAGCATCAATAAGTCTTGCATAAGAGTTAACTCATAAAGCAATAATTCAAAGTAAAGGTATTGAAGCAACACAAAAGAAGATTAAGTTTCAGCGGTTGCTTTCAACTTGTAACATGTATATCTCATGGATATTGTCAACATAGAGTAATATAATAAGTGCAATAAGCAAGTATGTAGGAATCAATGCACAGTTCACACAAGTGTTTGCTTCTTGAGGTGGATAGAAATAGGTGAACTGACTCAACATTGAAAGTAAAAGAATGGTCCTCATAGAGGAAAAGCATCGATTGCTATATTTGTGCTAGAGCTTTGATTTTGAAAACATGAAACAATTTTGTCAACGGTAGTAATAAAGCATATGCATCATGTAAATTATATCTTATAAGTTGCAAGCCTCATGCATAGTGTACTAATAGTGCTCGCACCTTGTCCTAATTAGCTTGGACTACCCGGATTATCACCGCAATACATATGCTTTAACCAAGTTTCACAAAGGGGTACCTCTATGCCGCCTCGTACAAAGGTCTAAGGAGAAAGCTCGCATTTGGATTTCTCGCTTTTGATTATTCTCAACTTAGACATCCATACCGGGACAACATAGACAACGGATAATGGACTCCTCTTTAAATGCTTTAAGCATTTGACAACAATTAATTCTTTTCTCATTAGAGATTTGAGGATGTTTGTCCAAAACTGAAACTTCCACCATGGATCATGGCTTTAGTTAGCGGCCCAATGTTCTTCTCTCACAATATGCATGCTCAAACCATTCAACTCGGTGTAGATCGCCCTTACTTCAGACAAGACGAACATGCATAGCAACTCACATGAAATTCAACAATGAGTTGATGGCGTTCCCAAGTAAACATGGTTATCGCACAACAAGCAACTTAATAAGAGATAAAGTGCATAATTACATATTCAATACCACAATAGTTTTTAAGCTATTTGTCCCATGAGCTATATATTGCAAAGGTGAATGATGGAATTTTAAAGGTAGCACTCAAGCAATTTACTTTGGAATGGCGGGAAAATACCATGTAGTAGGTAGGTATGGTGGACACAAATGGCATAGTGGTTGGCTCAAGTATTTTGGATGCATGAGAAGTATTCCCTCTCGATACAAGGTTTAGGCTAGCAAGGCTATTTGAAACAAACACAAGGATGAACCGGTGCAGCAAAACTCACATAAAAGACATATTGAAAACACTATAAGACTCTACACCGTCTTCCTTGTTGTTCAAACTCAATACTAGAAATTATCTAGACCTTAGAGAAACCAAATATGCAAACCAAATTTTAGCATGCTCTATGTATTTCTTCATTAATGGTTGCAAAGCATATGATGCAAGAGCTTAAACATGAGCACAACAATTGCCAAGTATCACATTACCCAAGACATTTTTAGCAATTACTACATGTATCATTTTCCAATTCCAACCATATAACAATTTAACGAAGGAGAAACTTCGCCATGAATACTATGAGTAGAAACCAAGGACATATTTGTCCATATGCTACAGCGGAGTGTGTATCTCTCCCATAAAGTGAATGCTAGGATCCATTTTATTCAAACAAAACAAAAACAAAAACAAAACGACGCTCCAAGAAAAAGCACATAAGATGTGGCCGAATAAAAATGTAGTTTCAGGGGAGGAACCTGATAATTTGTCGATGAAGAAGGGGATGCCTTGGGCATCCCCAAGCTTAGACGCTTGAGTCTTCTTGATATATGCAGGGGTGAACCATGGGGTGCATCCCCAAGCTTAGAGCTTTCACTCTCCTTGATCATGTTGCATCATACTCCTCTCTTGACCCTTGAAAACTTCCTCCACACCAAACTCGAAACAACTCATTAGAGGGTTAGTGCACAATATAAATTGACATATTCAGAGGTGACACAATCATTCTTAACACTTCTGGACATTGCATAATGCTACTGGACATTAGTGGATCAAAGAAATTCATCCAACATAGCGAAAGAGGCAATGCGAAATAAAAGGCAGAATCTGTCAAAACAGAACAGTTCGTATTGACGAATTTTAAAATGGCACCAGACTTGCTCAAACGAAAATGCTCAAATTGAATGAAAGTTGCGTACATATCTGAGGATCATGCTCGTAAATTGGCGTAATTTTCTGAGCTACCTACAGGGAGATAGACCCAGATTCGTGACATGACAGCAAAGAAATCTGGAACTGCGCAGTAATCCAAATCTAGTACTTACTTTTCTATCAACGGCTTAACTTGGCACAACAAAACTCAAAACTAAGATAAGGAGAGGTTTCTACAGTAGTAAACAACTTCCAAGACACAAAATAAAAACAAAGTACTGTAGGTAAAAACATGGGTTGTCTCCCATAAGCGCTTTTCTTTAACGCCTTTCAGCTAGGCGCAGAAAGTGTGTATCAAGTATTATCAAGAGGTGGATCAATAGGTGTGCATAAGAAATCATTATTATTTGTGGTTGTGAAGTCACACAACTTAGTATTTTCAGGGTTGGCCATTTTAGCAGTAGTAAATAAAGCAAACTAGATAAAGTAAATGCAAGTAAACTAATTTTTTTTTTGTGTTTTTGATATAGCAAACAAGACAGTAAATAAAGTAAAGCTAGCAACTAATTTTTTTGTGTTTTGATAATATGCAGCAAACAAAGTAGTAAATAAAATAAAGCAAGACAAAAACAAAGTAAAGAGATTGAGAAGTGGAGACTCCCCTTGCAGCCGTGTCTTGATCTCCCCGGCAACGGCGCCGTGAAAAGAGCTTGATGGCGTGTATTTCACACGTTCGTTGGGAAACCCCAAGAGGAAGGTATGATGCGCACAGCAGCAAGTTTTCCCTCAGAAAGAAACCAAGGTTTATCGAACCAGGAGGAGCCAAGAAGCACGTTGAAGGTTGATGGCGGCGAGATGTAGTGCGGCGCAACACCAGGGATTCCGGCGCCAACGTGGAACCTGCACAACACAACCAAAGTACTTTGCCCCAACGAAACAGTGAGGTTGTCAATCTCACCGGCTTGCTGTAACAAGGGATTAACCGTATTGTGTGGAAGATGATTGTTTGCAAAGAAAACAGTAAAAACAAGTATTGCAGTAGATTGTATTTCAGTAAAGAGAATTGGACCGGGGTCCACAGTTCACTAGAGGTGTCTCTCCCATAAGACGAACAGCATGTTGGGTGAACAAATTACGGTTGGGCAATTGACAAATAAAGAGAGCATGACAATGCACATACATATTATGATGAATATAGTGAGATTTAATTGGGCATTACGACAAAGTACATAGACCGCCATCCAACTGCATCTATGCCTAAAAAGTCCACCTTCAGGTTATCATCCGAACCCCTCCAGTATTAAGTTGCAAAGCAACAGACAATTGCATTAAGTATGGTGCGTAATGTAATCAACAACTACATCCTTAGACATAGCATCAATGTTTTATCCCTAGTGGCAACAAGCACAACACAACCTTAGAACTTTCGTCACACGTCCTGGTGTCAATGCGGGCATGAACCCACTATCGAGCATAAGTACTCCCTCTTGGAGTTAAAAGCATCTACTTGGCCGGAGCATCTACTAATAACGGAGAGCATGCAAGATCTTAAACAACACATAAGCATAACTTTGATAATCAACATAACAAGTATTCTCTATTCATCGGATCCCAACAAACGCAACATATAGAATTACATATAGATGATCTTGATCATGATAGGCAGCTCACAAGATCCGACAATGATAGCACAATGGGGAGAAGACAACCATCTAGCTACTGCTATGGACCCATAGTCCAGGGGTAGACTACTCACTCATCACTCCGGAGGCGACCATGGCGGCGTAGAGTCCTCCGAGGAGATGATTCCCCTCTCCGGCAGGGTGCCGGAGGCGATCTCCAGGATCCCCCGAGATGGGATCGGCGGCGACGGCGTCTCGCAAGGTTTTCCGTATCGTGGCTCTCGGTAGTGGGGGTTTCGTCACGGAGGCTTTAAGTAGGCGGAAGGGTAGGTCAAGAGGCGGCACGAGGGCCCCACACCACAGGGCCGCGCGGCCAAGGGGGGCCGCGCCGCCTAGGGTGTGCCCCCTCGTGGCCCCTCTTCGTCTCGTCTTCGGTCTTCTGGAAGCTTCGTGAGAAAATAGGCCTCTGGGCTTTTATTTCGTCCAATTCCGAGAATATTTCTTTACTAGGATTTCTGAAACCAAAAACAGCAGAAAACAGCAACTGGCACTTCGGCATCTTGTTAATAGGTTAGTTCCAGAAAATGCACGAATATGACATAAAGTGTGCATAAAACATGTAGATAACATCAATAATGTGGCATGGAACACAAGAAATTATCGATACGTTGGAGACGTATCGGGCATCCCCAAGCTTAGATGCTTGAGTCTTCTTGAAATATGCAGGGATGAACCACCGGGGCATCCCCAAGCTTAGAGCTTTCACTCTCCTTGATCATATTGTATCATACTCCTCTCTTGATCCTTGAAAACTTCCTCCACACCAAACTCGAAACAACTCATTAGAGGGTTAGTGCACAATAAAAATTAACATGTTCAGAGGTGACACAATCATTCTTAACACTTCTGGACATTGCATAAAGCTACTGGACATTAATGGATCAAAGAAATTCATCCAACATAGCAAAAGAGGCAATGCGAAATAAAAGACAGAATCTGTCAAAACGGAACAGTCCGTAAAGATGGATTTTATTAGGGCACCAGACTTGCTCAAATGAAAATGCCCAAATTGAATGAAAGTTGCGTACATATCTTAGGATCACTCACGTAAATTGGCTTAATTTTCTGAGTTACATACGGAGAATTAGACCCAGATTCATGACAGCAAAGAAATCTGTTTCTGCGCAGTAATCCAAATCTAGTATTCACTTTACTATCAAAGACTTTACTTGGCACAACAAAACATAAAACTAAGATAAGGAGAGGTTGCTACAATAGTAAACAACTTCCAAGACACAAATATAAAACAAAGTACTGTAGCAAAATAAACACATGGGTTATCTCCCAAGAAGTTCTTTCTTTATAGCCATTAAGATGGGCTCAAGCAGCTTTAATGATGCACTCGCAAGAAATAGTAGTTGAAGCAAAAGAGAGCATCAAGAGGAAAATTCAAAACAAATTTAAGTCTAACATGCTTCCTATGCATAGGAATCTTGTAAATAAACAAGTTCATGAAGAGCAAAGTAACAAGCATAGGAAGATAGAACAAGTGTAGCTTCAAAAATTTCAGCACATAGAGAGGTGTTTTAGTAACATGAAAATTTCTACAACCATATTTTCCTCTCTCATAATAACTTTCAGTAGCAACATGAGCAAACTCAACAATATAACTATCACATAAAGCATTCTTATCATGAGTCTCATGCATAAAATTATTACTCTCCACATAAGCATAATCAATTTTATTAGTAATAGTGGGAGCAAATTCAACAAAGTAGCTATCATTATTATTCTCTACAAGTGTAGGAGGCATAGTATAATCACAGTAAAATTTACTCTCCATAGTAGGTTGTACCAAAAGACCACTATTATAATCATCATAAATAGGAGGAAAAGTATCATCAAATAAAATTTTCTCCTCAATGTTTGGGGGACTAAAAAGATCATGAAAACCAGCTTCCCCAAGCTTAGAACTTTCTATATCATTATCAACAATGGTGTTCAAAGCGTTCATACTAATATTACTACCAAGCATGCAAATAAGATTCCATAGGTTTTTTAATTTTCGCATCAAACAATCCATGTTTTAAATCAGGAAATAGAATAAGAAGCTCATTGTTGTCCATTATGCCAAACTAGTGTAAACAAGAAACAAAAAGATGCAATTGCAGGATCTAAAGGAAATAGCTTCGAGCACAAACACAATGGCGCCGTAAAAGTACTGTTACCTGGAACCGGAGTATGAGTGCCTTTTACCTTTCCTCCCCGGCAACGGCGCCAGAAAAGTGCTTGATGTCTACGCCCCCTCCTTTTCCTGTAGACAGTGTTGGGCCTCCAAGAGAAGAGGTTTGTAGAACAGCAGCAAGTTTTCCCTTAAGTGGATCACCCAAGGTTTATCGAACTCAGGGAGGAAGAGGTCAAAGATATCCCTCTCATGCAACCCTGCAACCACAAAGCAAGAAGTCTCTTGTGTCCCCAACACACCTAATAGGTGCACTAGTTCGGCGAAGAGATAGTGAAATACAGGTGGTATGAATAAGTATGAGCAGTAGTAACGGTGCCGAAAAATAGCTTGCTCGGCGTGTAGTTGATGGTGGTAGTATTGCAGCGAGTAGTAACACAAGTAAAACAAGTAAACAAGCAGCGATAGCGATATTTAGGAACAAGGCCTAGGGATTACACTTTCACTAGTGGACACTCTCAACATTGATCACATAACAGAATAGATAAATGCATACTCTACACTCTCTTGTTGGATGATGATCACCACTAATTGCGTAGGATTACACGAACCCTCAATGCCGGAGTTAACAAGCTCCACAATTCAATGTTCATATTTAAATAACCTTAGAGTGCATGAAAGATCAATTCGACTAAACCAAGTACTAACATAGTATGCACACTGTCACCTTCACACTATGTAGGAGGAATAGATCACATCAATACCATCATAGCAATAGTTAACTTCATAATCTACAAGAGATCATAATCATAGCATACGCCAAGTACTAACACGGATGCACACACTGTCACCATTACACACGTGCAGGAGGAATAAAACTACTTTAATAACATTGCTAGAGTAGCACATAGATAAATTGTGATACAAAACACATTGCAATCATAAAGAGATATAAATAAGCACTTCACTATGCTCTTCATAGCGGTGAATAAGTATTCTCGTGAAATATAGCCTAAGAGACCCACACGGTGCACACAACTGTCACCTTTACACACGTGGGACAAGGAGTCTCCGGAGATCACATAAGTAAAACTCACTTGACTAGCATAATGACATCTAGATTACAAGCATCATCATATGAATCTCAATCATGTAAGGCAGCTAATGAGATTATTGTATTGAAGCACATAGGAGAGAGATGAACCACATAGCTACCGGTACAGCCCCGAGCCTCGATGGAGAACTACTCCCTCCTCATGGGAGCAGCAGCGGTGATGAAGATGGCGGTGGAGATGGCAGCGGTGTTGATGGAGAAGCCTTCCGGGGGCACTTCCCCGTTCCGGCAGGGTGCCGGAATAGAGACTCCTGTCCCCCAGATCTTGGCTTCGCGATGGCGGCGGCTCTGGAAGGTTTCTGTGGATTTCGTTCTTCCTAATAGGGTTTTCGTGACGGAGGCTTTAAATAGGCGGAAGGGCAGCCTCGGAGGGGGCCTAGGGCCACCACACCATAGGGCGGCGCGGCCCCCCCTCTGGCCGCTCCAGGGTGTGGTGTGGGGCCCCCAGGGCTTCCCTCTGGCGGCTCTCTGGTGTTCTGGATGGTTCCGGGAAAAATAGGAATCTGGGTCTTGATTTCGTCCGATTCCGAGAATATTTCCTTACTAGGATTTCTGAAACCAAAAACAGCAGAAAACAGGGACTGGCACTTCGGCATCTTGTTAATAGGTTAGTTCCAGAAAATGCACGAATATGACATAAAGTGTGCATAAAACATGTAGATAACATCAATAATGTGGCATGGAACATAAGAAATTATCGATACGTCGGAGACGTATCAATGGGCTTGAAGAATATACATGGAAGAATATACGTGAATCGGCCTTGTATGCAAAGTTTGGGCTAGTTTGCCCGTGTATCTGTAATATAGTAGGATACGTATCAATTAGTTAGAGTTTGGCTCGTGCACGGTTGGGATTATTCCCACGTTAGAAAGTCTACAGACTATAAATATGTATCTAGGGTTTATGAAATAAACAACAATCACGTTCACCACAAACCAATCTAGGCGCATCGCCAACTCCCTTGTCTCGAGGGTTTCTTCCGGGTAAGCATCATGTCGCCTAGATCGCATCTTGCGATCTAGGCATTACAAGTTTATTCGTTGTTCATGCGTTGCTCGTACTGAAGCCTTTTTGATGGCGAGCAACGTAGTTATCTTAGATGTGTTAAGGTTAGCATTGTTCTTCGTATAATATGCTGTCGTCGTGCAACCCTTAGACATCTAGCCGCCCTTACACCTATCTTAGATGTAGGGGCGGCACCCCGCTTGATCATTATTTAGTAGATCCGATCCGTTATGGTTGCTCCTTGTTCTGCAAGGATTAGTTTAATATCTGCAATAGTTAGGCCTTACAAAGGGTTGAAGGATCCAGTGGCACGTAGGGTGTAATTTGCTAGCCCTAGACAGGATGTTCCGGGGATCAACTTCGTGTTGGTTTTTAGGCCTTGTCTAGGATCGGCTTACGATCACCGTGCGTGGCCGCGAGGCTCAATCACGAGTAGGATGTTCCGATTATGTGGTGAAAACCCTAAATCGTAGTAGATCGTTTTAGCTTTATTCTAATCAAGCAGGACCACCATATATTCGTACACCTCGTGCGAATCATGGGTGGATCGGCTCTTTGAGCCGATCTACAGGATAACCTGAGAGTCGATCGAGGCTCGTATTTAATGTTTACGTGTATGCCATGCAGGAAACTAAGCGAGGCATATCCATCACCTTCCTGACCAGGTATAGGTCAGGTGGCACGCCCTTGCACCAGCATCGGACGTGCGTGCCGAATCTTTGCGGGCCGTCGCTCGGAGGGACCAGGGCCAGCCGCAGCCCTAAGTTGTTCCCGGCTCTACTGTGTTGCCTGTCGCTGCTCGCCGGTGGGTTTCTAACCGCAACAAAAATTCAAGAAGGGTGGCAAGAAAGCTGCCACGCCTCCTGTTAAACCTAAGAACGGCCCTAAGCCTGATGCTGAGTGCTATTACTGCAAGGAGAAGGGACACTGGAAGCGTAATTGCTCCAAGTATCTGGCTGATCTGAATAGCGGCCTTGTCAAGAAGAAGAAAGAAGGTATATCTGATATACATGTTATAGATGTTTATCTCACTGGTTCTCGTTCTAGTACCCGGGTATTTGATATCTGGTTCGGTTGCTCGTATTTGTAACTCGAAACAGGAACTAAAGAATAAACGACAACTGCTGAAAGATGAAGTGACAATGCGCGTTGGAAACGGATCCAAGGTCAATGTGATCGCAGTCGGCACACTTCCTCTACATCTACCTTCGGGATTAGTTTTAAGCCTAAATAATTGTTATTATGTACCTGCGTTGAGCATGAAAATTATATCTGGATCTTGTTTAATGCAAGACCGTTATTCATTCAAGTCTGAGAATAATGGTTGTTCTATTTTTATGAATAATATCTTTTATGGTCGAGCACCACAAAAGAATGGCTTATTTCTGTTAGATCTCGATAGTAGTGATACGCATATACATAACGTTGATGCTAAGCGAATTAAATTGAATGATAATTCTACTTATATGTGGCACTATCGTCTTGGTCATATTGGAGTGAAACGCATGAAGAAACTCCATACTGATGGATTACTTGAATCACTTGACTTTGAGTCACTTGATAGATGCGAAGCATGCCTAATGGGTAAAATGACTAAGACTCCATTTTCTGGTATGATGGAGCAAGCTACTGACTTATTGGAAATCATACATACCGATGTGTGCGGACCAATGAGCGTAGCATCGCGCGGTGGTTATCGTTATGTTCTAACCTTCACAGATGATCTGAGTAGATATGGGTATATCTATTTCATGAAACATAAATCCAAAACTTTCGAGAAGTTTAAGGAGTTTCAAAGTGAAGTAGAAAATCAACGTAACAAGAAGATTAAATTTCTACGATCTGATCGTGGAGGTGAATATCTGAGTTATGAGTTTGGCATGCATTTAAACAAATGCGGAATACTTTCACAATTGACACCGCCGGGAACACCTCAACGAAACGGTGTATCCGAACGTCGTAATCGAACTCTCTTAGATATGGTTCGTTCTATGATGTCTCTTACTGATTTGTCGTTATCATTTTGGAGTTATGCATTAGAGACAGCCGCATTCACTTTAAATAGAGCACCATCAAAATCCGTAGAAACGACACCGTATGAATTATGGTTTAATAAGAAACCTAAGCTATCGTTCCTGAAAGTTTGGGGTTGGGAAGCCTATGTAAATAAGTTACAACCGGACAAGCTAGAACCCAAAGCGGAGAAATGCGTCTTCATAGGATACCCTAAGGAAACTATAGGGTACACTTTCTATCACAGATCCGAAGGCAAAATCTTTGTTGCTAAGAACGGAACCTTTCTTGAGAAAGAATTTCTCACTAAAGAAGTGACTTGGAAGAAAAGTAGAACTCGATGAGATTGATGAATCTATACTCGTTGATCGGAGTAGCGCAAGTACCGGAAGTTGTACCTGTACCGCCTACACCGGCAACGAGAGGAAGCTAATGATAATGATCATGAAACTTCGAACGAGGAAACTACTGAACCTCGCAGATCGACAAGGGAACGTACCACTCCTGATTGGTATGATCCTTGTCTAAATGTCATGATTGTGGATAACAATGATGAGGACCCTGCGACGTATGAAGAAGCGATGATGAGCCCAGATTCCAACAAATGGCAAGAAGCCATGAAATCCGAAATGGGATCCATGTATAATAACAAAGTATGGACTTTGGTAGACTTACCTGATAGACGAAAGGCTGTCGAGAATAAATGGATCTTCAAGAGAAAAACAGATGCTGATGGTAATATTACTGTCTATAAAGCTCGACTTATCGCAAAGGGTTCCCGAAAAATTCAAGGAGTTGACTACGATGAGACTTTCTCACCTGTAGCGAAGCTAAAATCTGTGAGGATTTTGTTAGCAATAGCTGCATTTTTCGATTATGAGATTTTGGCAGATGGATGTCAAAACGGCGTTCTTTAATGGAGACATTGAGGAAGAGTTGTATATGGTACAACCCAAAGGTTTTTTCGATCCTAAAAATGCTGACAAAGTATGCAAACTTCAGCGTTCAATCTATGGACTGAAGCAAGCATCAAGAAGTTGGAACCGACGCTTTGATAAGGTGATCAAAGACTTCGGGTTTATACAGTGTCATGGAGAGGCCTATATTTACAAGAAAGTGAGTGGGAGCTCTGTAGCATTCCTGATATTATATGTAGATGACATATTATTGATCGGGAATGATATAGAACTATTAAGAAGTGTTAAAGGTTATTTGAATAATAGTTTTTCAATGAACGACCTTGGTGAAGCATCATATATATTAGGCATCAAGATTTATAGAGATAGATCAAGACGCCTAATAGGGCTATCACAGAGTACATATCTGGACAAGATTCTAAAGAAGTTTAGAATGGACGAAACTAAGAAAGGGTTCTTACCTATGTTACCAGGCAAGGTCTTGAGTAAGACTCAAGGACCGGCTACGGCAAAAGAAAGAGAAAGGATGAATAATATCCCCTATGCCTCGGCAGTAGGATCTATCATGTATGCCATGCTATGTACTAGACCGGATATAGCACATGCTGTTAGTTTGACTAGCAGATATCAAAGTGATCCAGGAATGGAACACTGGACAGCGGTCAAGAATATCCTGAAGTATTTGAAAAGAACTAAGGATATGTTTATTTGTTATGGAGCTGACCAAGAGCTCGTTGTAAGTGGTTACACCGATGCAAGTTGGAACACTGATCCTGATGACTCTAAGTCACAATCTGGGTACGTGTTTATATTGAATGGTGCTGCATTAAGCTGGGCAAGCTCGAAGCAGTGTACGGTGGCGAAGTCTTCAACAGAATCAGAGTACATAGCGGCTTCAGAGGCTTCATCAGAAGAGGTATGGATGAAGAGGTTCATTGTAGAGCTCGGTGTGGTTCCTAGTGCATTGGACCCATTAATCATATACTGTGATAACATGGGTGCCATCGCCAATGCACAAGAGCCAAGGTCACACAAGAGGCTGAATCATATCAAGCTGCGTTACCACTCGATTCGCGAGTACATCGAAGATGGAGAAGTAAATACTTGCAAAGTACACACTGATCTGAATGTAGCAGATACGTTGACTAAAGCTCTCCCTAGGGCAAAGCATGACCAACACCAGAATGCCATGGGTGTTAGGTATATTACAATGTAATCTAGATTATTGACTCTAGTGCAAGTGGGAGACTGAAGGAGATATGCCCTAGAGGCAATAATAAAGTGGTTATTATTTATATCTTTATGTTTATGATAAATGTTTATATATCAAGAAGTCCCTAGTATGCCTCTTAAACTAGCTTGTTGATTAATGGATGATTAGTTTCATAATCATGAACATTGGATGTTATTAATAACAAGGTTATATCATCTATCTATCTATTATATATTAAAAGTAAATGACGGGCTAACCAGAAAAATAGGATTACGCTAGAAATTACCACAAAAATTAGAGACATCCGACCGTTTATTTGATAGACTGGAAATCTATACCCATTAGATTAAACTTAAGTGAAAATTATCCACCCATGCCATTACAATAACAATAACATATCCGGTATATTCCCTCACCGTTTTCTTCTATTTCCTTTTTTATTCACAACCTGGCCGCCGCATCGAGTACCCCACACCTAACTCTAGGAGCCTCTACTTCAGATGGTTTCATCTATGCCATGCTATGCACGCTAGGCTAGCATGGAATCGATGCATGCATCGCCAAAGAAGAAACATAATCTATGCATGCGTTACAATATGGAGAGCTACCACTTCACGTGTGCTGCAGGTGTTGATGCGGACAAGATCGGACGCTACGCCACCGGCAGCCGCGAGAAGAAAATCGATCCAGATCAAAGAGGCGCAGACAAGATCGGAGATGACAGACACCACTGAGGTTACCAGGAGAAAACCGACCCTCCTGGTCTCTAATTCGTTCCGCTGGTGTAGGCGCGAAAAAGATTGGACATCACGCCACCGACGGCCGTGAGGAGAAAACCGATCTTGGTCAAGGATGCATGGACAAGATCGGAAACTATGCCGCGGCGGCCTGCAATGAGATAACCGATTCTTGCGGCCGGTCGCAGCTAATGCTCATTGGCCACGTATACTGGGGCGTAGGCACGAACAAGATCGGAGATGACGCTGCTGATGGCTGCGAGGATAAAATCGATCTTTGTCAAGGATGCATGAGCAACATTGAAGGTGACCCCATCGGCGGACGCGGGGAGCTAGCTCCAGCCCAACCCTATGTTCGTGTCGTTCAAGCCGGTCGCAGCAGTCCACTGCTACTTGATCCCGGCGCCGTTCCATCCATGGAGACAAAACATGCGTTGTCATTTGGTTCTACATCGACGGCACATGTGTCCGTGGTCGAGCTCTGAACATGGAACAGAAACCAGATTGATCTTTGAATGGAGAGCTTTTTTTTTTCCTCGCGTCGTTCCCCTCGCGTCGCCCCCTCCAGGCGACCGAGGGGGCGAAACCCTACAGCGCCGCCACCCGTCCTCCCCTCCTCCCCCTCCCCTCCTCGTCGCCCCTAGAGGTGACGCCGGCCGAAGGCCGCGTCGCCGGTGAAGGGGGCGGCGGGGATCTGAGCCCTCGCTCCCCTCCTGCGGCTGCTCGATGGAGGAAATCCGCGCGGGGTTCGCCAAGATCGGGGCGGCGGCTTGACGGATCTCCCCTTCGCGGGCGGTCTCTCCGGCGGCTTCCCTGGTGGGGGCTAGGGATCTGAGGCGGCGGCCTCTGAAGGTGTGGCCATGGGGCCCTGCGGCGGGCATCATGGCGGGCGGCTCTGGTGGTGGTCCTCGACCTCGCGGGAGGTGAGGCAGCGGCGGGCGTCGACGGCGGCGCGAGTACTCTGCGCCAAGATCTGTGGTTTGTGCTCCCGCCCCTCTCCCCCGCCCGCTCCGGCTGTTGGTGGCGGCGCCGCCGGCTCTGGGCGTGGGGTGCTGGTGGTTTGTTTGGGGTCAGGGGAAACCCTAGGTTGGCTGGTCCGGCCCGGCGTTGTCGACGCCCTCGGGTGCCGGGTTCCTCCTTGGAGGCGACGCCGCGATCCCTCTTTCCACTCCCGACCCATCTCCCGGACGAAAGTCCAAAATCCTTCGATTGGGCGGCGTCGACGTGCTGCGCCGTGACCTCCTTGGAGGCGTCGCCTGGGGAGATGTGTGGTTCGGGTGGGGAGTCGAAGGTGGGTGCTTTGGGCCTCGATGGCCACTGCATGTGATCTGCTGTTGTGTCCGGTGGCTTTCCTGCTGCTCTAGGTTGTTCAAGGGCGGCGGTAGTGTGGCCGGCGAGGTGTGCTCTTCTTGTCATGGTGGTCGTGCTCCAGGAGGTCCTTGGCTCTCGAGGCCAACTCTTCTCCAGCTCTCGGGTGAGCTTCTCTCATGTCCGATGGTTCGACGCCTCCGAGCCATGGCGAGAGGGTAGGGGCCCTCTTCGGCATGAGAACAGGAAGGTTTGGTGCTCTTTGTCCCGGGTTCTTCTCCTCGCTCAAGGCTTCCTCTCTGCCCAAGGCAGTGACTCGTCGCGCCCCGCTGGTTTGGCGTCCTCGGTGCCGTGGAGCGGTGGTCTTCGTTTCTGCAAGCCGTGTGCTTGTGTTGTAGCGTAGTGTTGTAAGCTTCTCAGAGTGCTCCCTTGTATCTTTCGGCCGTAGTGTGTGTGGTGTGGTGTTGTGTGGTACGGAGGGCCTTGTGTAATCCCTGGCCGGTTGATGGCTTTGTTAATTCAAAGCTGGGCTTTCGAGCCTTCACTTTAAAAAATCTTTGAATGGAGATGCTTCCAGATGTCACTACTCCCGTCGAACAACCTCCTCTGAGTCTTTGATTTCCTCTGTCCAATTCCTAGAAGCGGAGTAGCTTTCATTCCTTCGCCCTTCTGCAGAGATGTGTTGACGGCTTGACGGCAAACAAAAAACGGGGGATCTACCAAGACTGGATGCACAGCTGCGTCCGATGTTGCACAATCAAGCTCGCAGTGCCGTCCACCTGCATATGCTGACACAGTGACACTTGATATGTATTGTGGATGTAGGCACCTCCTCGGCAGCTAAATCACTATAACTTTTGCTTTTTCCGACCTTGAGCGTGCTAGAAAAGGTTGAGTGTGGTTTGGATTGCAGAACATAATCTCTCCTCTTCGTATGATGTGGAATTACAACCTGTTGAGGACTCTTTTGTACATGAAGTGCTGGGTTAATATTATCCTTGATTACCAGGACAAATCATGTGAGTTTTCAAAATAAGGCTCTGTGGCAATTAATGCACAACCAATCATTATGATATTTAGTCTGATTAGATAGATTTGTTCACATGCTGTGAGTTTGGTCCTTGCAGTTTTTGATTCCATCAGATTCGGCCGTATATCGGTTCATTGTACCATGGTGCAATGTACAGTTTATAGTATGACTAGCAAAAGTGCCCGTGCGTTGCACCGGGTTTACAATAAACAATACATGCTCATAGACCTTGAACAAACATGTTATTTATTTTATTTTGTTTTAGATTATTCGAATATGTTAGCTCTCAATTCACATTTAGTTTTCTTTGTATATAATATAATAAAGCATTTCATTTGGGACAGGAAAAGCTTTGCCCCTACTTTCCAATATTTTTGTTTTCTATAATGTTTATCCGAAGTTGATATGAAAGGTACGCAAACTCCTAGGTCTTCTGTTGTAAAGATCAAGCTCATAGATAATAGCTCTTTTGTACGCCACATTCGAAGATAGAAGGCACGTAACTGGAAGGCACCATCTACGGATGCGATTACCACAATAAAAATCTCGATGGATGTGGCCGCTGAAATTTGCATCTTGCAAATTTAATTCGAACAACTAAAGCTATGTAGAAAGTCACATTAAAATATTAAGCTGCATAAATTTCATAAATTCTGCAAAAACTACTGCTGGCCAGTGGCATCGACCAATGCCACAAATTCTGCAATGTGAACTGACACCAATCCCGCACCTAACAACGCCACAAATTCACCAAACAGCTATGTTGACAAAAATCACATTGTAGGAATGTAGGATGCAAAATTATCCAATCCATCAGATGTTCTCCTACTTGAAATCCCGACACCAATTTGTCAATATATTAAGTAGCATGCAATACAGCAGGACCTAGTCGGTGGGTTGACGTTGTGGTGCCTCGCATAAGTCCTCGACATGGACTACCTCCATCCCCCTCTGTGCTCCTACATGCCTCCCTCCGGCGCCAAGCTCGGCACCCATCGGGCTATGGTCGGAAGTGGGAGGGCCACGCCTTGGTGGAGCAGGAGGAAGGGGGTGAGGACGTCCCACCAATTCTCCACGCTTCGCTCGACCAAGCTAACCGACCGAAAAAACAAAGTGGTATTATGGCATTGTGTTGTATTATATATTTTGGTGGAAGGGTAAAACGATAAATAAAATGTTGGAGGAAAATTTTAGGCGGTAAAGTAGTGACTCTATTTTTCTAGATGCAAATATATCTAGAAATTAGAAACGTATTTGAAAAAAAGAAAATGCGTCTAAATTCTTATTTAGGAACGGAGGAATTATAATGTTTAAAACTAATTGATGCAAAATAAGGAAGAAAAAAATGTGCACTCATTTTTTTGTGCGATGTCTCTTTTGATGCAACGTGTAAAGGAACAGAAAGAAAATCTCACATGTCATTGAAAGATGGTAGTAGGGAAAATGAAAAGAAACTCGTGTGGTGTTGTGCTGTTAACCTACAAGGCCATCATGTCAGGATAAGAACATACAAGCTTGAGCGCCGCGTGAGTAGCAGCGCCAATGGACGAGCATGGAGGATAAGGCTTCCTTGAAACGCAGATGGACGAGGAAAAGGGGATTTTTCTTCCAGCGCCGCGCATCCTCCGTCTTCTCTTGTGCTCGAGGCAGGAGCCATCCGTGCTCAACCTCGGCCGCCACCCAATTTTTCCCCTCTCTGCATCTCTGAAATTCATATCTGAGCTTCCCGTCTCCCTTCTTCTTTGATCCCACTCTGCCTTCTCTGATTTTCTATCCCGTGATCTCGATTTGGCGTCTTTGTCTGATCCAATTCCCGATTTGGCGTCTTTGTCTGATCCAATTCCCCCGCTCTAGCACTGTGCGCTCTCTTCTGAGAGCTGTCAAATGTCGTCTTTGCCATTGATCCATCAGCCCATGTAATTGCTTGCTGATGATCGGAATTTCCAACCGTATATAAACCAGATGATCTTGCTATAAAGGATCGATGTGGGACTATTCAACCGAGAACATCAATACACCATCTGTGTTACTGCGTTCTTAGGCCACGAAATTATTCTTAAAGCCCAGGTCTAGCAGCTAAATCAAAGCCCAACATCGCTCCCTCGTCTGCGCGGGTGCACTCCACCGCCCCTCCCGGGCCAGGAGCCGTACGTACGTGGGTCACCAGATAGAGAAGGTCGGACGCGCGGACGAAGCAAATTGTTTTAACGAACCGGTACCATGGCATGTGTACGTAGTATGCGATTTTGTGGGAGGGTAAAACGGTCTAAAAAAATGTTGGACGAAAATTTTGGCAGAAACCTTAGCTCCTTTATTATTAGGTATAGATTTACGTCATCATTATATACCTTATTGCAATTTTCCGTCAACAGCAAGGATATGCATCAAGTATTGAACAGTATTTCTGTTTACTAGCGTAAATTATCAAAAGCAAAGTGACAAAGGAAATGATTTGGACTTCTATTGTACAACCTGTTCAAAGACGCTTCCCGACTGGACAGAAATATTTATCCCTTTTTCAAAGAAATCAGATTGTTTGCCGTGACCTTTTATCATATTGAAGTTGACATATTTTAGTTTTCCTCTTAGTTGCAGATAATTGGCGGATTTAATATAATTGTTTGTTATGATCTCAGGCCGACCGCTCTTTGCAAAATACTTCGGTGCCGTCTATATATAGTATGGTATGTTATTGATCTTTCTCTAT
The DNA here is from genome assembly GCF_022539505.1 of Lolium rigidum. Lineage (NCBI taxonomy): Eukaryota > Viridiplantae > Streptophyta > Magnoliopsida > Poales > Poaceae > Lolium > Lolium rigidum. Next base: position 274,481,807 of record NC_061508.1, read on the forward strand.
CACCTGATATAGAATATTTCTTTCTCTGGGCTGTACATCCAGATATCAAATGGTGTTGATGAAATTAACACTGAAATTATTACACCGTTAGAGGAGTGGTGCGAAACCAATGTCAGCACAATACCAGAATTTAACAATTTGAGATTAAAAAAATTCTTCCCGCTTTCTCATAGTGCCAACATGTATCGCAATTGGCCGGCATCGGGACCAGAAATTCTTAGCTTCTTTCTGATTACATGTAATGAAAAAGAAATAAATATTCGCAAGACGCTTAATCTATTTTCTCTTTTTCTTTCTTTTACTTTACGGCTCTGCAGATGGGCTAGAATAATATGATGAACTGTGATCAGGACCTCATCAAGGCAATGTGATATGATAGCAAGATATTTTCATTTATTTTGCAGGTGTGTTATCTTTAATTTTGCGAATATTTTTCTATTAGTTGTTGTAAGATATTGATCAGATTGCACGTCCAAGGCTGTAGAGTGCCTCCAAAGAGATAGATTTTTCAAGATAAGTTTTAAGAAACTATTTGGTTTGCATGGAAGTCGTTTAGATTATGCCTTCAGAAAATAATTCATTCACCTTTTCCTTTTGCAGCGCAAGTGCCCAATTAAGTATTTTACTAGATATTCTTTAATTAGCACGTGCGAAGGTTTTTCCTTAGTGCAACATGTATATTCCATAAGAAAATCTTTTATTGTAAGTTTATTTATAATAATAATAATTATTTGAACATTGAAACTATCTGGTCTTAGTTAGTCGGTCATTTCTCCCAAATGGATCAGCTTACAGAGTCATTATTTAGCATCATGTTAATAACTTCACTTAATGTCATCATACATTATTTTATCTTTAGACTGAAGATAAAGAGCGTCCAGGTTGTGTACTTTCTTTTCAAATTTCTCCCTCTCATCTAACTGGAGAATAGATATGAGTCTTTTTGATATTAAAGCTCCTCACATTATCCAGTATTTGTTCCTTTGTCGGTACTTAGCCAAAGCACATTCTATTTTGCCTATTCTTTTTCAAACAGAACTAGGAAGTTTTCTATCGTCCTGAACGGTAATTTCATGTTTATGGTTTTATTATCACTATAGATCTTTATTTTGTATCACAGCGGTATACATAGCTAGAGAAAGAAGGCACATCATCCAAAATATTCTAGACGTAAAGAATCCCCTCTCTGAAAACTTTACGCCGATTTTTCTTTGTCAAGTCTCACTTCGATTATCTTTTGCCAGTGAGAAGGTGTGAGATATATGAACACCTTTTGCGTAACCTAAGTTTTCAGATGTCTATTGATTGTCCACAACTGATGCATTTCTTTGTTGGATCACCCAGTGCAGGACATTTGACTTCACAAAGATATGCTTTCATAATATGACGTATCTTTTCTGCATATAGGCAGATCGTTATTGCATACCATGTTGCACCTAATTTTAGGGAGATTCTTCGGTGATAATGTAATTTTTTTTCTTTCATACATGTGAGTATGTAACTCATAATTTTATCCATGCCTTAACTATGATTTATAAGTTCACTTAGATTGCAATTTACATTTCCTCTTAATAAAAGGGGAGTCGAGGAAGATACATAGGACATTTCTGGAGTGTTTTAGGGTGATCACATGGCAATCCAGTGAATGGTACTCTAGCCTGTTACCAAAATTTATCTTAATTAATCAAATATCTACTATTTTTTCATCCATAACAGTTTATTTGTTTTATTACAGGCACATATGCTCAAACTTTTGCGTTGCTAATTATGAAAAGTATGTAGATAAAAAAAACATAAAATTTGGTATGGTAGCCATCCATCCCATAGTTGAAATACATTCACACATTGTCTGCATATATTCTTGGCCTATATACTTTAAGATATACATGTAATCAAACTTGCATAATTCAATGTCTTTTCATGCACATCTCGAGTAAAAATATATCCTTTTGCAAAATCTATAACTTCGAAACACAATGTGAAGATAAATGGATGCACGCGCATGTGCGCGGGCCACTGTCCTAGTTATATGAATGATGTAATGGACACACCCAATTAAACGTAGCATAAGATCTCGTCATTAAGTTATTTGCTATAAGCTTTCGATACATAAGTTACCTAGTCCTTATGACCATGAGATCATGTAAACCACTTATACCGGAAAGGTACTTTGATTACACCAAACGTCACTGCGTAAATGGGTGGTTATAAAGGTGGGATTAAGTATCCGGAAAGTATGAGTTGAGGCATATGGATCAACAGTGGGATTTGTCCATCCCGATGACGGATAGATATACTCTGGGCCCTCTCGGTGGAATGTCGTCTAATGTCTTTCAAGCATATGAATAAGTTCATAAGAGACCACATACCACGGTACGAGTAAAGAGTACTTGTCAGAGACGAGGTTGAACAAGGTATAGAGTGATACCGAAGATCAAACCCTCGGACAAGTAAAATATCGCGTGACAAAGGGAATTGGTATTGTATGTGAATGGTTCATTCGATCACTAAAGTCATCGTTGAATATGTGGGAGCCATTATGGATCTCCAGATCCAGCTATTGGTTATTGGTCGGAGTGAGTACTCAACCATGTCCGCATAGTTCACGAACCGTAGGGTGACACACTTAAAGTTGGATGTTGAAATGGTAGAACTTGAATATGGAATGGAGTTCGAATATTTGTTCGGAGTCCCGGATGAGATCCCGGACATCACGAGGAGTTCCGGAATGGTCCGGAGAATAAGATTCATATATAGGATGTCATTTTATGTGAATTAAAATGATTCGGAAGGTTCTATGGAAGGTTCTAGAAGGTTCTAGAAAATTCTGGAAGAAACCACCAAGGAAGGTGGAGTCCCGGTGGGACTCCACCTCCATGGCCGGCCAACCCTAGTGGGGGTGGAGTCCCAAGTGGACTCCCCCTTAGGGCTTGTTTGGCTGTCCGGGCCAAATTTCCCGGGGTAAATATTCCCGGCCGGGATTAAGCAGAAACAGGAGCAAACCCCCGGGATTATTTTCCCCACCTCCGTACTAGGGGCAAAATTTCCCCGGGAAAAGGCCGGGAACCCGCCGGGATTTCCGTAACCAAACAAGCCCTTAGGGGGCCGGCCACCCCCCCCATATGGAAGGTGGAACTCCCACCTCTAGTGGGAGTCCTAGCTTGGGTAGGTTTCCCCACCATATGGAAGGTTTTTGGTCCGGGTCTTATTCGAAGACTTGGAGACCAACACTTGGGGTTCCACCTATATAATGAGGTGCCAAGGGGAGGGGGCCGGCTACCCAAGAACCACAAGGTGGCCGCACCCCTATAGTGGCCGGCGCCCCCTCTCCCCAAACCCTAGCGGCCTCTCTCCTCCACCACATCCCGCACGCTTAGCGAAGCTCCGCCGGACTTCTCCACCACCACCGACACCACGCCGTCATGCTGTCGGATTCAAGAGGAGCTACTACTTCCGCTGCCCGCTGGAACGGGGAGGTGGACGTCGTCTTCATCAACAACCGAACGTGTGACCGAGTACGGAGGTGCTGCCCGTTCGTGGCGCCGGAAGCGATCGTGATCAAGATCTTCTACGCGCTTTTGCAAGCGGCAAGTGAACGTCTACCGCAGCAACAAGAGCCTCATCTTGTAGGCTTTGGAATCTCTTCAAGGGTGAGACTCGATAAACCCCTCGTTGCTACCGTCTTCTAGATTGCATCTTGGCTTGGATTGCGTGTTCGCGGTAGGAAAATTTTTGTTTTCTATGCAACGTTATCCTACAGCCCCACCTAGGCCACACCACCTACCCTCGTTTCCACCTTGTTGCTCTCAGATGTCGTCGATTCCGCTGCCATCCTCTTCGTGTTGACCTAAAACCTTTCTATAAAAAGGGTCCCCGATGCGATCTCAGAACATATGAAGCCGTAGATTGAAGAGAAGAAATATAGAGCCAGAAGGCTGCTGTCGGAAGTTGTTTGGAGGGGGGAACCACTGTCAGAATTGCCTCTGGTGGACTCCACCCCCTAATGGCATGGTCATCACCAACATCTTCATCAACACCTCCAGCAACATCCTCCATCTACCTCTTGTAATATTTTGGAAAACGTGATATGTGATGCAATCTATTGTTTTCACACGATCTCTTGTATCTCTATGTCTATGTTTGAGTAGCGACTTTTTATGGAAATTGTGAAATAGATTGGTGTTAGTTGCATAGAAGTATATTTTATCTTTTATGATGATATTATGAATCGATATATGAGTGCACACGTATGTTGGGGGATGCATAATGTTATCACCGTTGCATGATGATAGGAGGATGGATAGCCAGAGCTTGACAGAAACTGTGTCCCAAGTCTTAACTATGCATGCTATAATAATCCATGGTTAATCAATGGAAAGTATAATTATGAGGACCTTAAAACTTACTACCCTTTTTTAAATATTCGTTCTAATCCAACTTATATGAAAGAGCGGGTGTGGAGTGATGTGTGTATTAGATGGAGTAGCATGGTTTTAGTGATTGAATAGTAACAAAAAATTCATGATCTATTATGGTTTTGCCTTTTATTTTGCTACCTCAGTAGGGATAAAGTGAATGCATGTGATATGTTCGTCACGTGACAAAAGTGATGATCTTGTTTGTTCAAGGTAGAATATTTGATATTCAAACATCATGTCAAAGTACGTATGGATATGCTCTGTTATCTTAATACAAGATTGCATGGAGTTTCCTCTTTATTGTGGAGTATAAGAGAGATGTGTTGCATCATCTTTATGTTATCACGTGATGCCCATATGAATGCGTATTGACGAGGGTGCTCCTCGGCAATGCCCACCATGAGGGGCTTAGGGTTGACGGATTCTTGCAAGCTAGCATGAGACATAGGATACCAAACAAACGAGGAGATAGATTTACCCAGGTTCGAGGCCCTCGATGAGGTAAAACCCTTACTTCCTACTTGTCTGACCTTGATTATCGAATATATCAGGTTACAATGGGGTAGACGACAGGCTTCTATGGTCGAGTCACCGAGAGGCAAGGATTCTAGGGTTTGGGCTCTAAGTTGCGGTGGTTCTACATATTGTTGTTCTGTCTTTCAGCAGGCCCTCTCCGGTCCTTTATATAGCAGGACAGGTCCCGAGAGTCATGTCCAAACTCGACTAGGTTACAATGAAATCTATTCTAGTCTTTCCTTTAACGATGTCTCCTTGCCTTGTTCAGCAAGAATCCGCCTTCTGGTAGGTTTCTTTGTTGGAACCGATGTATGGGACCACATTGGCCGACCAGTTAGCACTATAAGCTAAAATAGCTGTGTGGAGAGCTCGACATAAGTAGTTACTTCTAAATTCCACTCAAAAAAGTAGTTACTTCTAAATGGGCTTCTCTAGTAGGAATTAATAGGCCGATCGGAAGGCCCAAACAAGGGTGTGAGTCGTAGTGGGGAATTATATGCCCCGCTTACTGAGGACCCACCTGTCTAAAATGTTTCAAAAAGATTCATATCTCTTGCAGTCTTTGTTGGCGGGTGGGTGAAATTGCATACAAGTATTTAAATTCATCTTCTACCCATGAGGATCACACCACTATTTCCCATGCACATAGTGTAAGGTCAAGGGTGTTAAAGTAACTACAACCCAATAGTCAAGTCAATTGCACTGCTAAGCCACACATGGCCGAGGTTGACACACACAATTTTTACCAATTCGATGAACCCTAGATCTGGTGACCGCTCGCCATAAATTATCTCTCCATAGCCAACACCCCACATCTTCCCCGCTTTCCGGCCACACCTCATCGCCGCCGCTTGTCGGACCACACTAACCCTTTGAAGCTGGCAGTTCACCATCGACGTTGAACAGACCAGGCCCCAAGGTCTCAGATCGAAGGATCTTCATTTTGTTGGTTTGTGTTTCATTAGACGAGTGCTCTGCCTCATTTATTCCTTTTTTAATCACGCACAACTACAAACACATCGTAATCTAAGTTTCATGACTCTGCATATTATTTTAGGAGATACTGCTATAATGGTTTTGAATATATATTGTAGGATAAAAGAGCAAATTGTCACCTGAGCCAACCAAATAACATTCAGATCTAGCTCTCATATTTCACGAGATGCCACAGCCCGGCTCTGCTCTCTGCTCTCATATTTCATCCATCCCATCTCATCTTACATCGAAATAGGTGCATTGGTCTTATTCCGTGGGCAAAAACAATTGTTTTCATCTTTGCTCGATCGATCCATGTTGTATTTTTCCAATTTCCAGCCCACCAACACCAATTAGAGAAAGATGCCTGTAATGGTACCTCTTCCACCTTGAATACTCAAGAAGCCGGAGAAAATCATGAGGAATTACGCATGTCAGCCACTAGAAGCGTATTTAGATTCCGAACTCTTGTTTCATTCCCAACCTAAGACCTCCACTAGCCACTGCTCTCTCGACAGCTTAGGTTCTAGTTCCCCTCTACCGTGTCAAACCTTGCCGTAAGGATTTTTTTGCGGGGGGGAAAGAGAATATATTAAGCCACAGTAGGATTACAATCAAAGGCAATCGCCACAACAAACACCTGGGCATGTGCCTGAGCCAAATCTTTGTTCTACCCTGAATTCTACCTAGTCTTGCTAGTTCATGGCTATCTTTAACAATACAAGCATCTCTTTCCCTACCCTAAGTAAATCACAAATAGCGCTAATTCTGAACGCGTAAGTTGAGGTGTTTGGCAAGGATTCCCTGATCATCTCCACAACTTTGGTGCAGTCAGATTCATCTTTAACTTTCAGCGACGTCCAATGCAAGGCCAGTCGCAGGCCTTCCTCGATAAATGGCAATAATTTCTGCTTCTGTGGCGTCATTACAATGTGGCAGATTTCAACACGCAGCGAATATTGGCTCCCCACGAAAGGCCCCATCAACGTTTATCTTGGCTTCTCCACTAGCAGGATGTGTCCAGCGCTACCTACACTACAAGAAAAGTTCTGATAGGCAACGTCTCAAAATCGTCCGCTAAGGGGTATTTTTCGTCGCCTATGGGCCTAACCCGACGATATGGGTTCTGTTGTCGAAACTGCGTCAGTTAAAGTCCTACCACGTTTTTTTCGGTCCGTCGTGCCTGGGCGCCCTTCCGCCACGGAAAATCGGACCGTTGCAGAAGTGTTTCCGGGAGCCCGTTGACTGCTGACGTCATGCAAACTGACACGTGGCAGACGCCGTTAACTGCTAGTTAACGGCGTTAACCGGCTAAACCCCGTGGGAGATGGTAGGCCCACACGAGGCCTGCCACGACTTAAGCGGGCCGGCCAATTAAGTTTGCGGGCCGGGCCAGGTAACTTAGTTTGACCGGTCAACTATATAGCTGGGCTGGTCCATTAGTTAAGTGGGCCGAGCCTAACCTCTCAGGTTGACTGGTCAAACCTTTAATGGGCCGGCCCATTTAAAAAGTGGGGTCCACCTTGAAGCAAGTGGGCCGGCCCAAGAAGTTGTTGGGCCGGGCTAATTAGCATGTGGTTCCCACTTTCCTGCTATCGGGCCGGCCCATTTACAAAGTGGGGTCCATCTTAAAGCAAGTGGGCCGGGCCAGAAACACAGGTGGGTCCCACTTTCCTGCTATCGGGCCGGCCCATTTAGTACGTGGGGTCCATAATAGATCAAATGGGCTGGCCCAACAAGCCAGTGGGCCGGGCCAAAAAAGCTGGTGGGTCCCACTATCCTGTTAATGGGCCGGCCCATTTAGTATGTGGGTTCCACCATATAGCAAGTGGGCCAGCCCAAGAAGATAGTGGGCCGGGCCAAAAAATAGGTGGGTCCCACTTTCCTGTTAAGGGGCCGGCCCATTTAGTATGTGGGGTCAACCATATAGCAAGTGGGCCGGCCCAACAAGATAGTGGGCCGGGCCAAAAAGCTGGTGGGTCCCATTTAGTTCGTGGGGTCCACCACAAAAGCTTTTGGTCTGGCCCAACAAGTTAGTGGGCCGGCCCAATTAGTATGTGGGGTCCACGGTAAATCAGGTGGGCTAGCTCGACGAGTTAGTGGGCCGGCCCAATAAGTTTGGGGCCCACTTTTCTGTTACTCGGCCGGCCCAGTTGTGTGTGGGGTCCACCATAAGGCAAGTGGGCTGGCCCAATTAGTAAGTGGGCCAGCCCGTTTTGTTGTTGTTTATATGCCGGCATAATAGGCGCTTTAGGATTTTGCGAGCCGGCAAATATCTGGTTTCGCTTAATTGGGCCGTTTAATTGATGGGAATTTGTGATTTAGATACTGAGAATATTTACGCAGCACATGATTTCTGTCGGATAGCCTCACTTACCACAAGCACCAAGAAATAATGCGCAAAAGAACTATAAAAACTAACTAAATATTACATCAGCTGCAAGACTTTGAAAAAATATTACAGAAACCAGAGAAATTGAATGGTAATTAAACCTAGCAATACAATGAAGCGATCCGACAATCTTTTAAGTTGTCCATGCAGCACCTATATCTGAAACAAAGACATTACAAGTAAAGACAGCAACAATGGAAAGGCACAGACACTACAATATTGTTTGGCAAAGAATTTGGAACTCATCATTTCGTCGTTATGACAAGATCATTGTAATACACACAATAAGCAAACAAAGAGTGTATGCCGCATATCAACAGCCAATATAACAGAGCACGTTAAAATGAAACAACAGACTTACTACTGTCGAGTCCCATGCAAACCAACATGTTCAGGGAGTACAAAATTGGCATGAACAACATAGTAGCAGGCTATAAATTTTGTAACAACGACTCAGCAAGATGAAGTTATGATGGCTACATCTATAGAGCAGGGAATGTAAACCAAAAATACAAGTTACGATGGCAAAAGCTAAAGAGGAGGGAATGTGAACCAACATGTGCCAAGTGCAATTACATCATTTTGGCCGTGAACTAAATAATACTCCTGAACTTATAGTGAAGGGGAAAATAATGGGAGTCAGTGTCCCTTAAACGCCTTGTTTCCTCTTCTTTACGGTGGCTTCTTCTTAAATTAAAGAAGATCTCTGCACTACTACTGTAGACTTCATCAACATATGTTTCCTGCTTTCGTACTGCTCCAGGTGACAGTGCGGGTGTGGGAAGCATAGTTCTAGGATGCAAATCAAGATGTTTCGGGATATAAACTTGTAATGAGCAACACATAGAGGATAGTTAATGCTGGAGCTTAGGATGGACCAGATACAGAATATAGTGGGATCACCTGCGAACTTGTATAAGAGGGAATGCAAACCAATATGTTCAGCATTCCATATGTGAGCGTCATGCCAAGTCAGAGAAACAAGTCAATAATGCAGCTTTTGAAGAACAAGATGGCACGCAAAATTATTATCTAGTAGTATGACAAGTTTATTTGTACTACATGCTAGATAGCAGAGTGATAGCATGCCAAACTAAGTCCATACTTTGTTAGCTTACAATGAACTAGGTACAAAACAATGGCATCACCTGTAGTACACGGAATGCAAGCCAACATGTTCATGGAGTAAAAAATTGGCACAAACAACATAGTAGCAGGCCATAATTTTTGTAACAACGACTAAGCAAGATAAAGTTATGATGGCTAGATCTACAGAGCAGGGAATGTAAACCAAATATAGAAGTTACGATTCAAAAAGCTATAGAGCAGGGAATGCGAACCAACAAGTGCAATTACTTAAAATTGGCCATGAACTAAATAATAGCAGGATGTTACTATAATAGCTAGGAATAAAACAGATAGGAGTTATTATGGCATCACTCATAAACTTGTAGATAAGGGAAACAAATCAAATTTTTTCGGGAAATAAAGTTGTAATGAGCAACACATATAGGATAGTTAATGCTACGGCTTAGGATGGACCAGAAACGGAGTATAGTGGGATCACCTGTGAACTTGTAGAAGAGGGAATCACACCAACTTGTAGAATCAGATGGCAGACAAAATTATGATGGAAGTAGCTGCTGTGACGAGTTCAAATAAATTTGTACTGCTGGATGGCAGAGCGATATCATGCAGGAACTAATAGCAGGAAGTTACTTTGTTAGCTTACGATGAAGTGGATAGAAATAACAATGGCATCACCTGTAGTACAGGGAATGCAAACCAACATGTTCAGTGAGAACAAGATTGGCATGAACAAAATAGTAGCAGCCTATAATTTTTGTAACGACCACTGAGCAAGATAGAAGTTATGATGGCTACATCTACAGAGCTGGGAATGCAAACCAAAATGTTCAACCGCTTAAAGTTAGCAATGAACTAGAAAATAGCAAGGTGTTACGGTCATATCTAGGAATGAACTAAAAGAGCTTCAGACAAACAAGCATCTGAACCCAGAACATGGCGCTAAAACAAGGGACTTACATTAGGAGAAGCACTCGTGGGAGTCACGACAGATCTTCCTGGGGTTGATAGACCCGGTGATGAAGTACGCTACATGTGCTACTTGGGGTTGGAGAGACGGCCATTACACTTCATGGTTACTCATCTCATCCGCAAAAACGTAACGGCGCGTCGTTAGCACAAACAGAGTTCCCCCAAGATTAAACAAGAACTTGCGGGCAAGCAATAGAAAAGCGACAGATAGATGAGTTTAGATCATGCACGGCGCCGGTGAAGCAGATCCGGTTCATGCACAGCGGTGTCGGTGAGCAAGATCCGATGCGGTGGACGACGGATCCGGCGAAGCGGCTCCGGTGGGGTGGACGATACCGCAACTGAAGCGACTGCGGTAGACTGCTAGATGAGCATATGGTTTGGAGGTTCGGTGGGGATGATCCGGTCCGGTTGATGACGGCGTCGATGAAGCGGCTCCGGCAGGCAGCCGGATGACGAGGATCGCGATGCCTCGGGTAGGCCAGGGAAGTCCGGCGGGGATGTTCCGGTGCGGTGGTCGTGGAGGTGGGAGAGAGAGGGACTTGGGAAGTTCCGGTGGGTGGTCTGAGGGAAATGATTTTTTTTGGGAGGGTTTCCGGGCTAGGGAGGTGGTGATCGAAAAAATGACGGGCAGACCCCCCACCAACCGACTTTGCTGTCATCTCCACAGGGGTAGAATGGGAATTTGGAAGCGTGTGAAATTTTTGTATTTTGTGGGCGGGAAGTTTTGCCGCTATGAGATTTTGAATTTGGCTACCGTCCAACTATAATGATAAAAAATTGTGAGACCGTACTAGTACCTCTGTTCAAGGCCGAGTGCAAAATCAAATCATCATCAGCGTGAATATCGGTCACTACCATGATCATGATCTATCTCTGAAATTAGTTTATCCGCTAGATCTTGCGAAATATAATGATAAAAAGAATTGTGAGATCGTACTAGTATTTCTCTTCTAGGCCGAGTGCAACATCAAATCATCATCACGTTGAAAATTTGTTACTACCATGATCATGATCTATCTCTGAAATTGTTGCATCTGTTGCAAAGTATAATGCTAAAATTTTGAGTGACCGTACTAGTACTTCTGTTTAAGCCCGAGTGAAACATCAAATCATCATCACGTTGAAAATTTGTTACCATGATCATGATCTATCTCTGAATTTGGCGCATCCGATAAATGTTGCAAAGTATAATGATAAAGAATTTGTGAGACAGTACTAGTACTTCTGTTCAAACCCGAGTGCAACATTAAATTATCATCACGTTGAAATTTTACTTACTCAACGTTACAGAGGCGGCATGAGATCGAAAGAAAAAGGAAAGTGACCAAATATCAGGAACCAAAAATAATCCAAGAAAAGGAACTTTTATTGTACATGGAGGATGACATATGGGTCCCATTTTGCAGCAGTGATGCGTGTAGTTGACACGTCCGTTGGGAACCCCAAGAGGAAGGTGTGATGCGCACAGCGGCAAGTTTCCCTCAGTTAGAAACCAAGGTTTAATCGAACCAGTAGGAGTCAAGAAGCACGTTGAAGGTTGATGGCGGCGGGATGTAGTGCGGCGCAACACCGGAGATTCCGGCGCCAACGAGGAACCCGCACAACACAACCAAAGTACTTTGCCCCAACGAAACAGATGAGGTTGTCAATCTCACCGGCTTGCTGTAACAAAGGGTTAACCGTATTGTGTGGAAGATGATTGTTTGCAGAGAAAACGAGTAAAACAAGTATTGCAAGCAGATTTGTATTTCGGTATTAAAAGAATGGACCGGGGTCCACAGTTCACTAGAGGTGTCTCTCCCATAAGATAAAAGCATGTTGGGTGAACAAATTACGGTCGGGCAATTGACAAATAGAGAGGGCATAACAATGCACATACATGGCATGATAAGTATAGTGAGATTTAATTGGGCATTACGACAAAGTACATAGACCGCCATCCAACTGCATCTATGCCTAAAAAGTCCACCTTCAAGTTATCATCCGAACCCCTTCCAGTATTAAGTTGCAAAGCAACAGACAATTGCATTAAGTATGGTGCGTAATGTAATCAACAACTACATCCTCGGACATAGCGCCAATGTTTTATCCCTAGTGGCAATAGCACAACACAACCTTAGAACTTTCTGTCACTGTCCCAGGTGTTAATGCAGGCATGAACCCACTATCGAGCATAAATACTCCCTCTTGGAGTTAAAAGCAAAAACTTGGCCAGAGCCTCTACTAGTATCGGAGAGCATGCAAGATCATAAACAACACATATGTAATAACTTGATAATTAGCATGACATGGTATTCTCTATCCATCGGATCCCGACAAACACAACATAGAGTATTACAGATAGATGATCTTGATCATGTTAGGCAGCTCACAAGATCCGACAATGAAGCACAATGAGGAGAAGACAACCATCTAGCTACTGCTATGGACCCATAGTCCAGGGGTGAACTACTCATTCATCACTCCGGAGGCGACCATGGCGGTGTAGAGTCCTCCGGGAGATGAATCCCCTCTCCGGCACGGTGCCGGAGGAGATCTCCAGAATCCCCCGAGATGGGATCGGCGGCGGCGGCGTCTCAGTAAGGTTTTCCGTATCGTGGTTTTTCGCATCAGGGGTTTCGCGACGGAGGCTTTAAGTAGGCGGAAGGGCAGAGTCGGGGGCCTAACGAGGGGCCCACACCACAGGGCGGCGCGGGCCCCCCTTGGCCACGCCGCCATGTGGTGTCGCCACCTCGTGGCCCCACTTCATATGCTCTTCGGTCTTCTGGAAGGTTCGTGGCAAAATAGGCCCCTAGGACTTGATTTCGTCCAATTCCGAGAATATTTCGTTACTAGGATTTCTCAAACCAAAAACAGCAGAAAACAGGAACTGGCACTTCGGCATCTTGTTAATAGGTTAGTTCCAGAAAATGCACGAATATGACATAAAGTGTGCATAAAACATGTAGGTATCATCAATAATATGGCATAGAACATAAGAAATTATCGATACGTCGGAGACGTATCGGCATCCCCAAGCTTAGTTCTCGCTCGTCCCGAGCAGGTAAAACGATAACAAAGATAATTTCTGAAGTGATATGCCATCATAACCTTGATCATACTATTTGTAAACATATGTAGTGAATGCAGCGATCAAAACAATGGTAATGACATGAGTAAACAAGTGAATCATAAAGCAAAGACTTTTCATGAATAGTACTTCAAGACAAGTATTAATAAGTCTTGCATAAGAGTTAACTCATAAAGCAATAAATCAAAGTAAAGGTATTGAAGCAACACAAAGGAAGATTAAGTTTCAGCGGTTTCTTTCAACTTGTAACATGTATATCTCATGGATAATTGTCAACATAGAGTAATATAACAAGTACAATATGCAAGTATGTAGGAATCAATGCACAGTTCACACAAGTGTTTGCTTCTTGAGGTGGAGAGAGATAGGTGAACTGACTCAACATAAAAGTAAAAAGAATGGTCCTTCAAAGAGGAAAGCATCGATTGCTATATTTGTGCTAGAGCTTTTATTTTGAAAACATGAAACAATTTTGTCAACGGTAGTAATAAAGCATATGAGTTATGAAAGTTATATCTTACAAGTTGCAAGCCTCATGCATAGTATACTAATAGTGCCCGCACCTTGTCCTAATTAGCTTGGACTACCGGATCTTTGCAATGCACATGTTTTAACCAAGTGTCACAATGGGGTACCTCCATGCCGCTCGTACAAAGGTCTAAGGAGAAAGCTCGCATTTCGGATTTCTCACTTTTGATTATTCTCAACTTAGACATCCATACCGGGACAACATGGACAACAGATAATGGACTCCTCTTTAATGCATAAGCATGTGGCAACAATTATTATTCTCATATGAGATTGAGGATATATGTCCAAAACTGAAACTTCCACCATGAATCATGACTTAAGTTAGCGGCCCAAAGTTCTTCTCTAACAATATGCATGCTCCAACCATAAAGGTGGTAGATCTCTCTTACTTCAGACAAGACGGACATGCATAGCAACTCACATGATATTCAACAAGGAATAGTTGATGGCGTCCCTAGAAGCATGGTTATCGCACAACAAGCAACTTAATAAGAGATAAAGTGCATAAGTACATATTCAATACCACAATAGTTTTTAAGCTATTTGTCCCATGAGATATATATTGCAAAGGTGAATGATGGAATTTTAAAGGTAGCACTCAAGCAATTTACTTTGGAATGGCGGAGAAATACCATGTAGTAGGTAGGTATGGTGGACACAAATGGCATAGTGGTTGGCTCTAGTATTTGGGATGCATGAGAAGTATTCCCTCTCGATACAAGGTTTAGGCTAGCAAGGTTATTTGAAACAAACACAAGGATGAACGGTACAGCAAAACTCACATAAAAGACATATTGTAAACATTATAAGACTCCATACCGTCTTCCTTGTTGTTCAAAACTCAATACTAGATGTTATCTAGACTCTAGAGAAACCAAATATGCAAACCAAATTAGCAAGCTCTAAGTATTTCTTCATTAATGGGTGCAAAGTATATGATGTAAGAGCTTAAACATGAGCACAACAATTGCCAAGTATCAAATTATCCAAGACATTTTAGAGTTACTACATGTAGCATTTTCCAATTCCAACCATATAACAATTTAACGAAGAAGAAACTTCGCCATGAATACTATGAGTAGAGCCTAAGGACATATTTGTCCATATGCTACAGCGGAGCGTGTCTCTCTCCCACACAAGCATTTATTCAAACAAAAACAAAAACAAAAACAAACAGACGCTCCAAGTAAAGTACATAAGATGTGACCGAATAAAAATATAGTTTCAGGGGAGGAACCTGATAATGTTTTCGATGAAGAGGGGATGCCTTGGGCATCCCCAAGCTTAGACGCTTGAGTCTTCTTATAATATGCAGGGGTGAACCACCGGGGCATCTCCAAGCGTAGAGCTTTCACTCTTCTTGATCATATTGCATCATACTCCTCTCTTGATCTTTGAAAACTTCCTCCACAGCAAACTCGAAACAACTCATTAGAGGGTTAGTGCATAATAAAAATTCACATGTTCAGAGGTGACACAATCATTCTTAACACTTCTGGACATTGCATAAAGCTACTGGACATTAATGGATCAAAGAAATTCATCCAACATAGCAAAAGAGGCAATGCGAAATAAAAGACAGAATCTGTCAAAACAGAACAGTCCGTAAAGATGGATTTTATTAGGCCACCAGACTTGCTCAAACGAAAATGCTCAAATTGAATGAAAGTTGCGTACATATCTGAGGATCATGCTCGTAAATTGGCTTAATTTTCTGAGCTAACTACAGGGAGATAGACCCAGATTCGTGACAGCAAAGAAATCTGGAACTCGCGCAATAATCCAAATCTAGTACTTACTTTTCTATCAAAGACTTTACTTGGCACAACAAAACATAAAACTAAGATAAGGAGAGGTTGCTACAGTAGTAAACAACTTCCAAGACACAAATATAAAACAAAAATACTGTAGTAAAAACATGGGTTGTCTCCCATAAGCGTTTTTCTTTAACGCCTTTCAGCTAGGCGCATAAAGTGTATCTCAAGTAACATCAAGAGATGAAGCATCAACATCATAATTTGTTCTAATAATAGAATCATAAGGTATCTTCATTCTCTTTCTAGGGAAGTGTTCCATACCTTTCTTGAGAGGAAATTGATATTTAATATTACCTTCCTTCATATCAATAGTAACACCAACGGTTCGAAGAAAAGGTCTTCCCAATATAATGGGGCAAGATGCATTGCATTCAATATCCAAGACAACAAACTCAACGGGGACAAGGTTATTGTTAACCATAATATGAACATTATCAACTCTCCCAAAGGTTTCTTTCTAGCATTATCAGCGAGATTAATATCCAGATAACAATTTTTCAATGGTGGCAAGTCAAGCATATCATAGACTTTTTTAGGCATAACAGAAATACTTGCACCAAGATCACATAAAGCATTACAATCAAAATCTTTGACTCTCATTTTAATGATGGGCTCCCAACCATCCTCTAGCTTTCTAGGAATAGAAGTTTCAAGTTTTAGTTTCTCTTCTCTAGCTTTTATGAGAGCATTTGTAATATGTTTTGTGAAAGCCAAGTTTATAGCACTAGCATTGGGACTCTTAGCAAGTTTTTGTAAGAACTTTATAACTTCAGAGATGTGGCAATCATCAAAATCTAAATCATTACAATCTAAAGCAATGGGATTATCATCCCCAAGGTTGGAAAAAATTTCAGCAGTTTTATCACAAGCAGTTTCAGCAGTTTTAGCAGTTTCAGATAATTTTGCGCGCTTTGCGCTAGGAGTAGAAGCATTGCCAACACCAATTATTTTACCATTGATAGTAGGAGGTGCAGCAACATATGAATCATTAGCATTGCTTGTGGTGGTAATAGTCCAAACTTTAGCTACATTTTTCTCTTTAGCTACTTTTTCATTTTCTTCTCTATCCCACCTAGCACGCAGTTCAACCATTAATCTTATATTCTCATTAATTCTAACTTGGATGGCATTTGCTGTAGTAACAATTTTATTTTCAATATCCTCAGGTTTAGCAGCCATTTTATTAATTAAAGAAGATTGTGACGCAGACATGTATGAGATTCGGTCTTCGACATTTGCAAGTTTAGTTTGCAACCCGAAATCTCCATATTCAAATTTTCAAGTTGATTTCCTATTTTCTTCAACAAGGTAGATTGTTCATTCATAGTTTTAGTAAACAATTTATTTTTCTCATATTGTGATTGCATAAAGCTCTTGGTGGATCTTTCAATTTCTAACATCTTTTCCTCATTAGGTGAAACATGTCTACCATAAGAATTACCATTAGCAGGATATGGCCTAGATATTTGAGAAACCAATGAAGCTAATGGAACATTATTAGGATCAACATTAGTCCTACCATTCACAAGCATAGACATAATAGCATCAATCTTATCATTCAAGGAAGAGGATTCTTCAACAGAATTTACCTTCTTACCTTGTGGAGCTCTTTCCGTGTGCCATTCAGAGTAATTAACCATAATATTATCAAGAAGCTTTGTTGCTTCACCAAGAGTGATGGACATAAAGGTACCTCCAGCAGCTGAATCCAATAAATTCCGCGAAGAAAAATTTAGTCCTGCATAGAAGGTTTGGATGATCATCCAAGTAGTCAGTCCATGGGTTGGGCAATTTTTAACTAGAGATTTCATTCTTTCCCAAGCTTGAGCAACATGTTCATTATCCAATTGTTTAAAATTCATCCTTGCATTTATTCCAGGAATCAAGACTATTCTTAGGCAGAGATAACAACCAATCTTTAGCTCTTCCTCTTAATGAGAAAGGAAATAATTTTAATTTTATAATATCACCATCTACATCTTTATATTTTTGCATTTCACATAGTTCAACAAAATTATTGAGATGGGCAGCAGCATCATCAGAACTAACACTAGAAAATTGCTCTCTCATGACAAGATTAAGTAAAGCAGGTTTAATTTCAAAGAATTCTGCTTGTAGTAGCAGGTGGAGCAATAGGTGTGCATAAGAAATCATTATTATTTGTGCTAGTGAAGTCACACAATTTAGTATTTTCAGGGTTGGCCATTTTAGCAGTAGTAAATAAAGCAAACTAGATAAAGTAAATGCAAGTAAACTAATTTTTTTGTGTTTTTAATATAGCAAACAAGACAGTAAATAAAGTAAAGCTAGCAACTAATTTTTTGTGTTTTGATATAGGTGAAGCAAACAAAGTAGTAAATAAAATAAAGCAAGACAAAAACAAAGTAAAGAGATTGAGAAGTGGAGACTCCCCTTGCAGCGTGTCTTGATCTCCCCGGCAACGGCGCCAGAAATTTTGTTGATGCGTGTAGTTGACACGTCCGTTGTGAACCCCAAGAGGAAGGTGTGATGCGCACAGCGGCAAGTTTCCCTCAGTTAGAAACCAAGGTTTAATCGAACCAGTAGGAGTCAAGAAGCACGTTGAAGGTTGATGGCGGCGGGATGTAGTGCGGCGCAACACCAGAGATTCCGGCGCCAACGTGGAACCTGCACAACACAACCAAAGTACTTTGCCCCAACGAAACAGTGAGGTTGTCAATCTCACCGGCTTGCTGTAACAAAGGGTTAACCGTATTGTGTTGAAGATGATTGTTTGCAGAGAAAACAGTAAAACAAGTATTGCAGCAGATTTGTATTTCAGTATTAAAAGAATGGACCGGGGTCCACGGTTCACTAGAGGTGTCTCTCCCATAAGATAAAAGCATGTTGGGTGAACAAATTACAGTCGGGCAATTGACAAATAGAGAGGGCATAACAATGCACATACATGGCATGATAAGTATAGTGAGATTTAATTGGGCATTACGACAAAGTACATAGACCGCCATCCAACTGCATCTATGCCTAAAAAGTGCACCTTCAGGTTATCATCCGAACCCCTTCCAGTATTAAGTTGCAAAGCAACAGACAATTCCATTAAGTATGGTGCGTAATGTAATCAACAACTACATCCTCGGACATAGCGCCAATGTTTTATCCCTAGTGGCAACGAGCACAACACAACCTTAGAACTTTCGTCACTTGTCCCGGTGTCAATGCAGGCATGAACCCACTATCGAGCATAAATACTCCCTCTTGGAGTTAAAAGCAAAAACTTGGCCGGAGCCTCTACTAGTAACGGAGAGCATGCAAGATCATAAACAACACATAAGTAATAACTTGATAATTAACATGACATGGTATTCTCTATCCATCGGATCCCGACAAACACAACATAGAGTATTACAGATAGATGATCTTGATCATGTTAGGCAGCTCACAAGATCCGACAATGAAGCACAATGAGGAGAAGACAACCATCTAGCTACTGCTATGGACCCATAGTCCAGGGGTGAACTACTCACTCATCACTCCGGAGGCGACCATGGCGGTGTAGAGTCCTCCGGGAGATGAATCCCCTCTCCGGCGGGGTGCCGGGGGAGATCTCCAGAATCCCCCGGGATGGGATCGGCGGCGGCGTGTCAGTAAGGTTTTCCGTATCGTGGTTTTTCGCATCAGGGGTTTCGCGACAGAGGCTTTAAGTAGGCGGAAGGGCAGAGTCAGGGGCCTGACGAGGGGCCCACACCACAGGGCGGCGCGGGCCCCCCCTTGGCCGCGCCGCCATGTGGTGTCGCCACCTCGTGGCCCCACTTCGTATGCTCTTCGGTCTTCTGGAAGGTTCGTGGCAAAATAGGCCCCCGGGACTTGATTTCGTCCAATTCCGAGAATATTTCGTTACTAGGATTTCTGAAACCAAAAACAGCGAAAACGAGAACCGGCACTTCGGCATCTTGTTAATAGGTTAGTTCCAGAAAATGCACGAATATGACATAAAGTGTGCATAAAACATGTAGGTATCATCAATAATATGGCATAGAACATAAGAAATTATCGATACGTCGGAGACGTATCAAGCAGCGGTCTCAATGTTTCAAAGGCGGCATGAGATCGAAAGAAAAGTGCAAGTGCCAAAACATCAGTAGCCAAAAATAATCCAAGAAAAGAAACTTTATTGTACATAGAGGATGACATGTGGGTCCCATTTTGCAGCAGCGGTCTCAATGTTTCCAAGGCGGCACGGGATCAAAAGAAAAAGGAAGTAGCCAGAAATCAGGGGTAAAAATAATTCCAAGAAAGGAAACTTTTATTCGACATAGAGGATGACTTGCGGGACCCATGAGCCAGCAACTTCCTCAACGTTTCAGAGGCGGCATGATACCGAAAGAAAAAGGCAAGTGACCAAATATCAGGAGCCAAAGATAATTCAAGAAAAGAAACTTAATTGTACATAGAGGATGACATGCGGGTCCCATTTAGCAGCAGCGGTATCACCGTTTGAGAGGCTGCATGGGATCGAAAGAAAAAGGCAAGTGACCAAATATAAGGAGCCAAAAATAATCCAAGAAAAGAAATTTTATTGTACATAGAGGATGAAATGCGGTTCCCATTTTGCAGCAGCGGTCTCAACATTTCCAAGGCGGCACAGGACCAAAAGAAAAATGAAGTAGCCAGAAATCAGGGGGTGAAAAAAATCCAAGAAGAAAGATTTCAATTGGGCTGCATATGGACATCTGGGCCTTTGAACTATCCTGCTTGGCCTTTTGACTCGTACAATTTCAGCCCACTCCAAAACAGGAAAGTTCGGACTTTTCTAAAAAAAACAGGAAAGTACTATGCTTCGCAAAAACAAAAAAACAAGGAGATTCAACATATAAGTTTATTTATGTAAAAATAAAGATTTAATTTATCCATTTGCAATAGCTCAGAGCGCAATACACTGTTTATTATCTGCCAAATAATCAAGATATCACATGTTTCTTGTACGGGGAGGCTGACATCGGGGACCCATGAGCCAGCAGCGTCGTCAACGTTTTAAAGGCGGCAGGGGATGGAAAGAAAAAATAAACCAAATATATGTTGGTAAAAAATCCAAGAAAATAAACATTTTCGTTCTAAGAGGATGACATGCGGGACCCATGAGGCAGCAGCATCCTCAACGATTCCAAGGCGGCAGGGGATCAAAGAAAAAAATTAAATATCCAGAAATTAATTAGGGGTTCAAAATAAATCCATCAAAGGAAACTTTTATTGTTCCCAGAGGATGACATGTGGGACCGACCTGCCATACGCGTCCTCATCGTTTCAAAGGGGCAGGAGATCAAAAGAAAAAGGCAAATAGCCAGAAATTAGGGGTCAAAAATAACTCCAAGAATGGAAACTTTTATTGTTCGTAGAGGATGACATGCGGGACCCATGAGCCAGCAGCTTACTCAATGTTTCAAAGGTGGCATGAGATCGAAAGAAAAAGGCAAGTGAAAAAATATCAGGAGCGAAAGATAATCCAAGAAAAATACTTTATTGTACGTAGAGGATGACATGCGGGTCCCAATTAGTAGCAGCGGTCTCAATGTTTCAAATGCGGCTTGAGATCAAAAGAAAAAAGAAAGTTCATTGTACATAGAGGATGACATGCACGTCCCATGAGTCAGCAGCTTACTCAACGTTTCCAAGGCGGCAGGGGATCAAAAGAAAAAGGCAAGTGACCAAATATCAGGAGCCAAAAATAATTCAAGAAAAGAAACTTGATTCTACATAGTGGATGACATGCGGGTCCCATTTGGAGCAGCGGTCTCAATGTTTCCAAGGCGGCACAGAACCAAAAGAAAAATGAAGTAGCCAGAAATTATGGGGTGAAAAGAATCCAAGAAGAAAGATTTCAATTGGGCTGCATCTGGACATCTGGGCCTTCGAACTATCCAGCTCAGCCTTTTGACTCGTACAATTTCAGCCCACTCCAAAACAGGAAAGTTCAGAATTTTCTAAAAAAACAGGAAAGTCCTATGCTTCACAAAAACAAAAAAACAAGGAGATTTAACATATAAGTTTGTTTATGTAAAAATAAAGATTTAATTTATCCATTTGAAATAGCTCAGAGCGCAATACACTGTTTATTGTGTGCAAAATAATCAAGATATCACATGTTTCTTGTACGGGGAGGCTGACATCGGGGACCCATGAGCCAGCAACGTCGTCAATGTTTTAAAGACGACAGGGGATGGAAAGAAAAATAAACCAAAAATATGTTGGTAAACAATCCAAGAAAATAAACATTTTTGTTCTAAGAGGATGACATGCGGGACCCATGAGGCAGCAGCTTCCTCATCGTTTATTGTTCACAGAGGGTGACATGTTGGACCCGTGAGCCACCAGCGTCCTCAACGTTTTAAAGGCGACAGGAGATCGAAAGAAAAATTAGCCAAAAATCATTTGGTAAACAAAATCCAAGAAAAGAAACATTTACCGTTCCGAGAGGATGACATGCGGGACCCATGAGGCAGCAGCATCCTCAACGATTCCAAGGCGGCAGGGGATCAAAGAAAAAAAAAGGAAATATCCCAAAATTAATTAGGGGTTCAAAATAAATCCATCAAAGGAAACTTTTATTGTTCACAGAGGATGACATGTGGGACCTACCTGCCAACAGTGTCCTCATCGTTTCAAAGGGGGCAGGAGATCAAAAGAAAAAGGAAAATAGCCAGAAATTAGGGGTAAAAAATAACTCCAAGAAAGGAAACTTTTATTGTTCATAGAGGATGACATGCGGGACCCATGAGCCAGCATCTTACTCAACGTTTCAAAGGCGGCATGAGATCGAAAGAAAAAAGCAATTGAAAAAATATCAGGAGACAAAGATAATACAAGAAAGAAACTTTATTGTACATAGAGAATGACATGCGGGTCCCATTTTGTAGCAACGGTCCCAACGTTTCAAATGCGGCTTGAGATCAAAAGAAAAAAGAAAGTAGCCAGAAATTAGGGGGTAAAAAAACTCCAAGAAAGGAAAGTTTTATCGTTCATACATGCTGACATGTGGGACCTATGAGCCAACAGAGTCCTCAACGTTTCAAAGGCGGCTGGGGATCAAAAGAAAAAGGAAATAGACAGAAATCAGAGGGTGAAAAAAAACCAAGAAAATGAACTTTTATAGTACATAGAGGATGACATGCGGGTCCCATGAGCCTGCAGGTTCCTCAACGTTTCAAACGTGGCATGAGATCGAAAGAAAAAAGGCAAGTGACCAAATATCAGGATCCAAAAATAATTCAAGAAAAGAAAGTTTTATGGTACATAGAGGATGACATGCGGGTCCCATTTAGCAGCAGCGGTCTCACCGTTTGAGAGGCGACAGGGGATCGAAAGAAAAAGGTAAGTGACCAAATATGAGGTGCCAAAAAAATCCAAGAAAATAAAGTTTTATAGTACATAGAGGATGACATGCGGGTCCCATTTAGCGACGGCGGTATCACCGTTTGAGCGGCGGCAGGGGATCGAAAGAAAAAGGCAAGTGACCAAATATGAGGTGCCAAAAAAATCCAAGAAAATAAAGTTTTATAGTACATAGAGGATGACATGCGGGTCCCATTTAGCAGCAGCGGTATCACCGGTTTGAGAGGCGGAAGCGGATCGAAAGAAAAAAGGCAAGTGACCAAATTTGAGGTGCCAAAAAAAAGTCCAAGAAAAGAACGTTTTAGAGTACATAGAGGATGACATGCGGGTCCCGTTTAGCAGCAGCGGTCTCAACGTTTCCAAGGAGGCAAGGGATCAAAAGAGAAAGGAAGTAGCCAGAAATCAGGGGGTCAAAAAAATTCCAAGAATAGAAAGAATTTCGGTTCATAGAGGATGACATGCGGGACCCATGATCCTGCATCGTAAACGGCTCGATCGGAGAGCGTTGAACGAGATGGCGCGATCGAGAAAAAAACAATGCTAGAGAGGCTGTCATCTGGGCCCTACATCCCTCGGCAGTGCGGATTTGCGTTGACTTGGCCGGCGGACCCGAGAATTCGAGATGCACCACGTCCCGGGCCACCATACGCAACGTTTTGGCCGGTTTCGTCGGGCTAGGTGGCCTTAAAAACGAGAAAAAAAAATGTTTTGACATGCACAACGGACAGACCCAAAATCGTCGGCCATGGTACACCAGCAACCACGGCGCGACTTTAACTTTGTCGGCCATGGAAAATCTTTCTTGTAGTGCTAACTTTTTTCCTACCATCCATTTGGGTGCCTGCCTTGTTGGTAAACCCTTGCACAAGATTGTCCACCATTTTACCATTTACCACACCTGTATCCTGGAACTATTTTATTAGCATAAGGCAGTTAAGGTAGCTCACCAGGAAGCGGCGGGATTCCTGGATCGAGGGGCAGGGTTTTCATGGGCCATTTCGCTATGGCATGCCATATTCGCCACATAGTCATGAGCGTAGGAGCTCTTTGGGCTTCAGGTATCGTTTGCTGGACATGTAGGAGCCATTCTGTTCCAGTTGGTTTTAGCAGTCCGGCGGCAAGTCCCAGATTTCAGCCATCGCTCGCCATAAATCCCGAGAATGTTGTCAGCGAAGGAAAACATGGAATGTAACTTCATCAGCACAACCGCACATCGGGCACAGGCTTGAGGTATACATGCCTCTCCTCATTTGCTTTCGTTAATTAGCTAACATGTGCTTGACGCATATTTGTCCAAAAGAAAATTGACTTGAATTGCTTGGTCCGCTTGGGCCTTAAAAAACAGTAAATTGTCATCTGCGAACCCCGCCTTTGCATCACTTTCCTTAGAAAATCCTAATCCACCATGTCTTATGTTTTGAATAGACATAAATTGTAAGCACATAAATTCTTTGAAAGATTTGTGTTATTCTCACTGAAGTGCAGGTATTCAAAAGCAACAAGAGAAATATCTGTGATTAATAACCGTAAGGATGTTGTTTGATTGCGAGAGCAAACTAATTGTTAATAATAGTCTCTCGATCAATTTATACAAGATTGTGCTTGCAATTTAGGGTGTGCTCTTTGATTGCGCCTTAGCAATTGTTTTGATGCTCGCTTGATTTATCTGTGTCGTGCTTGTACATACCAGGCCAGGGAAAGCAATAGAAGCAAGAAGCTTTTAAAGATGCCTCCAGCAGTTTTAATAATATAAAAGCCGCAGCAAACAAGGGAATTTTGGCATCTCTGCCAAAGGATATTCAGATATTGATGTCGTATGATAAGCAATCTCAGTCCTCCCCTCCTCTCAACAGCTATGGTATGTGTTGTTCTATTGCGTTCGCAAACTAATTGTTATCATTCTCGGTCAGGAACCACATTCCTGTATATACGCATTGGAAGAAGTACCACGAAGACCAAGGGCTCCTCTGCGACTTTTACGGACACGGAGCAGTCACCAGTAAAACGTGCATGCAATAAGCATCTTCTGAATGACGTGGAAAATCTGGTAAGTCAAGACCTGTGTTGTTACAGAATGATAGAGTACACAGTTTCATCAACAAGTTGGATGGGTATTTACTATGTAGCTTGTATTTTCCTGAACACATGCGCTGTTCTTTTAAATCACTAATTGCGTTCTTACATGTTTGGCATAGATAATTAATATATGTCACTCGTGGTATCATTTCCATGATGCTCACTTTGCCAATAAGGTACATTGCTTAGTTCTGCGATGGATAGCTCGGGTGCGTTTTAAACTAAATTCTTGTTTTTCGTAGGTAACTGTTTGTAGGAGCTTTTGTGCACATAGATTCTTTCTTCAATATAGATGCTCTGCATCTAACTGATCTAAATAGTGATTAACTTGCACAGCAACAAATAACATTACACACATTATTGATTATTCACAAAATCCTTTACAGAATCTATAAGCTGGTTGCATGTATGTGTTTGTTTTCAGGGAGACTCGTACACAGATAAACAACCAAGTCATGTGGATCTGTTCATGGAAACACACCACAAAAAAGCCGACCACGACTCCCCTGAAGTATAAATTGTTCTTGTGAGTAAGCATTCAATGAGTTACCGCTGAAACTAAGTTTATACTTTACTTCATCTAACACTAGAAGATTGAAAACTGAAGCGTAGTTCTTAGGATTTCTGGTTTTATGTGTGTGTCGCGAGGTAACGTGATAGGAGAGGAAAAGAGGAAAAAGATGTTTTAGCCATAGCGGTACTACCGGTAACAGGAGCGGTAGTACCGCTACCCCTACTGGTACCGCTCCGAGGTACCGCTCTAAGGATTGCACACGATATTGTCTCACAGTACAAGTGGCGGTACCTTTGCGGTACCATGAGTGGTAGTACCGCTTGCTAGCGGTAGTACCGCCCACGGTACCGCTCAAGTACCGTAACTCATTACGGTAGTACCGCTTTGGTACTGCTCCGGTACCGCTTTGAGTCCAGTAAGGTCTGGACCCTAGTGCGGTACCTCAAGCGGTTGGATTTGAGGGGACCTATAAAAAGGCCCCTTCTTCCCCAGCTCGTTTTTAGCTCTTTTCTCTCTCTCCTCCATTGTTGCTGAGCTCAAACTGAGGGGATCTCCCCAACCATCCAACCAATCTTGCTCATACTTTGAGGAGTGTTGGAGGAGACCCTGATCTATCGTTCTACCAAGAGAAAGTTCACCAATTCGTGGTAGTCCTTAGTGGATCTTGGTGTTATGGTTCCTATGGTGGGACATTGGAGAAAGTGCAGAGTGCAGCTATGGAGGCTAGCTTGGTGATGTACTAGCTCCATAGGGTGTTGGGAGCCTCCTTGTGTGTGGAGCTCGCCCCAATCTTGTGAAGGAATCACCGCCTCGACCGGTGCCTTAGTGGAGAAGGGGAGCACCTTCGTGGAGCTCTCTCGAGGAAGAAGGTGAGGCCTTCCTTCGTGGTGTGGCCGTCTAGTCTCTTGTGTGAGACTAGCACCTCCTCAACGCAGATGTACTTCCTATTGTGGAACGAACTGCGGGAAACAAACCTCACCTCGTCTCCGCGCCCTCCGGTTGTCTCGCTCCTTACTCTTACTATCTTGTTGATTCCTTTGCTTGTTGCTCTTGTCCTAGGATCATTGTAGGAACACCGCCATCGCTAAAGCTATCTCCTTTACCTTCCGTTGCACTAAAAATTGAAAAAGGCTAAAACTTGTCGTAGCGCCATTCACCCCCCTCTTGTTCGCTACGATCCATTCAAGTGGTATCAGAGCGAGGTTTTCTTGCTCGGGTTTTACCGCCTAAGAAATGGCCGAACAAGAGGTGGTTGTGAATGGAGTCCTTCCCGGTGAGCAATCATCTCCATCATCAATTGTTGATAATACTCCGGCTACTTTGGATGACCTCAAGAAATTGGAGTGATCCATTGTATCTCAAATGAAGTCTTTGATGATGGAGTTGAATACTCCAAAATCAAACCCCATCATAGATCCTAAGAGGGGTGTCGATGTTCCACCACCACAAGTCAAGACTTTTCTTCTTGTGGGATTTGTTGAGTGTCAACACCCGGATTTTTAAGTCCAGATGCCTATTATGTCATTCATCGCAATCCCAGGAATATTGTTGTTGCGAGGCATAATAGTCGAATATCATAGTCATCATTCATTACAAACCATATTGTCTTAAAAATTTAGATCACATGATCCATATTACACAAGTAGTTGATCTATTGATCAACGAACCAACACAAGTTCGTAGCGGAAGCGTAAGTAGAAATGGACTCTCTAGTCCACATGCCAACGCTTGACGTCGGAAGACTCCTAGTTGTCGTAGGCGTCCTGCTAGTCATTTCCTTGGTAGTTCTGTTCATCTTCATACTCTTGCCATTTGAATAGCCAGGGACACAGCCGTGAGTACTTTAAGTACTCACAAATTAATACTAGTGTAAGTGCTAACAATTCTAGTAAGGGGTGCTAAGCTCTAGTTTAATTTGCATAAATCAAATTTTAGTTCACAAATATTTGAGAAAAGACTTATTCATGTGCTAACTAACTCAAGTGGGAACATTATTGTCATTCCCACAACTCAGTTGTGATTCAAAAACAAGTCACCATTCACCATTCACTTCACCAACAATTTTCAAGAATCTGACACCGAAAACTGTATGGCCTTTCCAACCGTCTGTAACCGTGGACACGGCTATTCGAATAGGTTTACACTCTGCAGAGGTTCCACACTTGTGCCACAACATTTGATTTCATCCTTCGGGATGACCCCGAATCACGCGGATCATCAACCATAACTTTTCACTTACAAACCCTAGTATAGGAACCTCTCCCCATGAGCTTGGCCTCCCAATGAAGACCAACTGTCAACCTGGGAACTACACAGGTCTTGGCCGTACAATTCACCTCAATTCACATCATTTCTCAACAACGGAGGCAGCCTCGGCATAACCCCTATGATGTGTGTTCAGAGGGAACCCATACTAAGATGAATAAATTTCCAGTTAAGCCCTACCCATAATCAGGTATTGTGGGGGTACTCAAAAATTGGAAAGGTATCGCATCCAAACCAATATCAGTTTTAATCAAAAATCACCATCTTCTCCAAGTCATATTCACCTTCAAAATTCATTCAATGGAATGACTCATCATTCCAATGTTTCAAAATTCATTTCAAGTCACA
The DNA here is from genome assembly GCF_022539505.1 of Lolium rigidum. Taxonomy (NCBI): domain Eukaryota; kingdom Viridiplantae; phylum Streptophyta; class Magnoliopsida; order Poales; family Poaceae; genus Lolium; species Lolium rigidum. The sequence continues at coordinate 274,510,155 of NC_061508.1, forward strand.
TGTTCCCATCTAGAGTAGTCAAATTTTAATATTAGCACTAACACTATCATGAGGGGTGCTATCTTGCTTGGCTAGCTTTGAGACTAACTTTCCTACTCTAGTACTACTCTTAACTTAGACCAAAGTTAACTATCAAAGTAACTTCTTCAAAAATCAATTAAACTTGTAAGGTAAAAACTTGGGGTAGGATTGTGGTAAGTAAGGTAATACTAATGGTGCCTTGCCCCAAAAGGGCTTTGCACTTTGCAGGAATATTAGCTTGCCTTGGTAGTGGTCAAAGTTCTCCTCTTCCTCCTCTTGGTAGCAACCTTCTTCTTCCTGGTATTCTCCGGTGCTAGCGTGTAAATTCGAATACGAGGTAGAATCACTCAACAAGTTCAAGTGCTATGCTAAGCACCACAAGAATTCACACAAACTATTCTAATCACACACTTAACACAACTTAGGTGCATTGGTTTTCTTTCTTGAGAAAAATAGTTTCCGCTCATTACATATGTAAATGATAGTTTCCAGTTAGTTCTTGAGGAATAATTTCCTCTCATTGAATCTTCTTAAGATTTAACTTCTCAAACAATCATACATGAAATCATGGTGACCTAAGTCAACCATTCATCATCACCATTTGAGAAAATGATTTAAATGAGGTAGAATACCTCATACTATTTAACAATGCTAGTTATGATTTAATATCCCCAAGTATTTCATGTGAGATTAATTTTACCAGGGTCTAAACTTCATATGAAAGTACTTGGGACAAGATTTAAATGAAGTAGAACACTTCATAAAATTGGCATAATAGTTTTGGACAATAGCACTTAACTACACTAGCCATATAGTCCTTTATTCAAACTAGGCCATGATCACTCAAAGTGACCACACCATATTTTTGTAGAAACAATTAGTGTAACTGAAATTTGAGCTATGAGAGTTGAAATCAACTTAATATCATTTTCAGTTGATTTTTTAGATTTATTTGAATGTGCAAAAGTCCCTGAATTGTTCTTTTTGTCACATTATTTCTACAAAAGATCTCACAATGAGACCAGTGTGGTTTTGTAGAACTTTTCAGTAGCTTTCCAACAATATAAAGTTTGCTAAATTTGGCCAAGCCAATTTTAAAATATTCAATTTCAAACACAGGGCCAGTATTGAATTTAAATAGAATCTGGAAAATCAAATTTGAATAACTTGGCCTGGCGGGAAAAGCTAACGGGCCGAAACGGTTTAAAACAACCCAAGTCCAGCCCACCACGCTTCCACGCACGCGTGGGCTGTCTGACGGTGGGCTCCAGCCGTCAGTGGCTTATAAAACCCGAAACGGTACGAGCGACGTGGCGCGTTGGATTAGAAGCAGATCCAACGGCCGAGGGTCATCGTCATCGCCGGCGAGAGAAGCTCACTGGCGCGGAAAGGCTAGGGGGTCGGAGGGCTCAACAGGGCTCCCGCGGTGGTTGGCAGTGTGCGCGAGGAAGGTGTAGTTGACGATGAAGCTCCTGGTACAAGCAGCGTGTCCTAGGGCGGCCCCAATCGATGGCGAGCTTCGGCGGCGGTCACAGGCAGTGGTGTTGCAATTGGGCGGTGCTACGGGGCAATGTCGAGCGGCGAGGTGGCTAGGAGGTCGAGGGAGGAGAGGGGAGTGCGGCGGTGTGAAGAAATCGTCGAGGCGAGGTCTCCTTTTATAGGCGCGAGAGTGGCCATGGCGCTGCAACGAAGTCGACAAGGGCGCGGCGTCTTTGGCGGTCTAGCGAGCTAGGCGAGGGCATGGCGGTGTTCACGACATCACAGTGGTCCTCTGGGTGGCGACAGGTAGGGTAGGCGGTGCCTAACGCGGTCGCATTGCTTCCGTGTCTGTCGGTGGCCGCGGCGGGGTTTCGTCTTCGTCTCCAACGGCGGCGGTCACGGGTCGCGGTCGAGAGCGTGTCTGGCGGCTTCGTGCGCGTGCGGCGGTGCTCAACTCGTCGAGCGGTGGTCCAGGCGAGGCGCAGGGTGGTGGCGCGGCGCGTGTCCAGTGATGCCCGCGGCGTGCGCACGTGCGACGCCAACGACATCCTAGGACGATCTGGGTGCGCGATTTTCGGCGAGCTGCGGCATCTTCCTCGATAATGGCGAGCATAGGCGGTGCTAGGGCGGTGAGGTGGAGCATTTGGGCATGGTGGTCGTGGCTGAAGAAGAAGAAGGAGAGGGGTGGCTCAACGTGTGGCGCATGGCCGGCATGGTAGCTCCTCTCCTAGGGTTCTATGCTGGTTAAGAGAGAGAGAGAGAGGGGACCAAGGAACATGTAGGATGAAGTGGGGCAAGTAGGGTTGACCAAAACACTATTCCAAATAGTTTTTTTATTTGACCCCTATTTGAAATTTGCAAACTTTGCCAAATTTGGTTTGGGTCTTGGGGTTCCAAAATTTGAAAATGGTGCATTCGGATAAGTTGCAAATGACCAGAGACAAAAATGTGTGGTGGTGGAATTTTAAAAATCAAAGAAATGCAAAAATGCAAAGTGTGTGATTGTTGCACTTGTTAAAAAGTCTCGATTTTGCATGAGCATAGTTTTTGATCCAAGATGAATTTGATATGGTGGTCTTTACAAAAGTTGTTCTCCTTCATGTGTTCTTGGATAAGGTGCAAAGAATTGGGAAAGTTTAGTTTGAAAAACTTGAAAACCAGGGGCTCAAAGTAGTGACCAGAATATAAATGGCAGATTTGACCATCATTTCATGTGATCAAAATTTGAGTTTGAATTTGATTTGATTTGTATTTCTTTGATTCCAAAAGTTTTAATAAGGGTTTAGTACCATATTACAACTAATTGTGAAGGTCAAATTGGTCTAGGGTAAAGATTTGCAAAAAAATGGCATAAGCCATATGTTAGGGTTTTAGGGTTTTGTTCTTATTTGATTTCTTTCTCTTTTTGGTTTATTTGGTTTGTGATCTTCACTTGATCACTTTAGGGTTTTAGGGTTTATCAAATAAGCAACAAAACAATCAGCATGTCATATCACTCAAAATGCACAAGTCCTATGCATAGCTCAATATGCAAATAAAAGTTTTTGTTGGTTCTAAATTTTGGATCTCTGGAATTCTTCTTCTTCCTTTTATTGACATTTGGGATGTTACAAACCCTTCCCCCTTACAAAAAATCTCGTCCCGAGATCTAAAAGAAAATTAGGTACTAAAGAGATCTGGGTACTCCTTCATGAAGTCTTCGCGTTCCCAAGTTGCTTCGTCTTCAGTATGGTTGCTCCACTGAATCTTGAGAAACTTGATGCTTTGGGTGCGGGTGGTTCTGTAAGCTTCCTCCAGGATGCGAATTGGCACTTCGCGGTATGTCAAGTCCTTGTTGATGTCCACCGATCGGTGATCGATGTTCTTCAACACTTCGGTCTTCTCGGGGACTTCTAGGCACTTCCGGAGGAGTGAGATGTGAAACACGTCGTGCACAGCCGACATTTCTTTGGGCAGCTCCAGTTGGTAAAATACTTCGCCTCGGCGACTCAGAGCTTTGAAGGGTCCGACATATCGGGGTGCAAGCTTTCCTTTCAGCTGGATATTCTGCATTCCTTTTAGGGGGGATACTTTGAGATAGACGAAATCCCTGATTTCGAAGGTCATCTCTCGGCGTCTCTTATCGGCGTAGCTCTTCTGTCTTGATTGCGCCGTCTTGAGGTACTCGCGGATCTTGTGCACTTTCTCTTCGGCTTCACGAAGAACATCTGGCCCAAAGACTTGGCTTTCTCCGACTTCCGACCAATTGAGAGGGGTACGACATTTCCTTTCGTACAAGGCTTCAAATGGGGCCATCCGGCTTGGTAGCTGTTGTTGTAAGAGAAGTCGGCGTAGGGCAGGCAGTCTTCCCACTTAGATCCATACTCCAGTACACATGCTCTCAGCATGTCCTCCAATATCTGGTTGACTCTTTCCGTTTGTCCATCAGTCTGAGGGTGATAGGCGGTGCTGAAATTCAGCCGTGTTCCTAGTCCCTCGTGCACTTTCTGCCAGAATCTTGAGGTGAATTGTGATCCTCTATCTGACACTATCGACTTCGGGGTTCCGTGCAGGGCGACTATTCTGGAGATATACAACTCAGCTAACTTTGGGCCTTGGTATGTGGTTTTGACGGGGATGAAATGGGCTACTTTGGTCAGTCTATCGACAACTACCCATATCGAATCATTTCCTTTGCTGGATTTGGGCAAACATGTGATAAAGTCCATTCCTACTGAGTCCCACTTCCATTCTGGAATCTGCAGTGGTTTTAGCAGTCCTGCGGGTCGCTGATGTTCCGTCTTGACTCGTTGACAGATGTCACACTTGGCGATGTAGCTTCCGATTTCTCTCTTCATTCCATGCCACCATAATTGCTCCTTCAGATCTTGATACATCTTGGTACCTCCTGGGTGGATTGAGTAAAGGGTGTCATGGGCTTCCTTCAGGATGACTTGCTTCAGTTCAGAATCTGCTGGCACACATAGGCGTCCTTTTCACCAAAGAACTCCGGCTTCATCTACGGTGAATCCTGGTGCTTTCCCTGCAGCTATCTGGTTCTTGATTCCGTCGATGCTAGCGTTTCCTTTCTGGGCTTCCTTGATATGGTTGATCAAGGTGGGTTGTAGCTCTAACAAGTTCCAGTCTAAACTGTTCAAACTCATGAAACAGGCTGGGTTGCTCGATTGCGATCATGGAGTTCAACTGACACGGCAGCCGACTCAAAGCATCCGCTACCACATTGGCCTTGCCGGGGTGGTAGTAAATCTCCTTGTCGTAATCCTTGATCAATTCTATCCATCGGCGTTGTCTCATATTCAGCTCCTTCTGGGTTAAGATATATTTCAGATCTTGTGGTCGGAGTAGATCTCGCATCGATTACCCATGAGGTAATGACGCCAAACTTTCAAGTCTAGGACTACGGCTGCAAGCTCTAAGTCGTGGGTTGGATAGTTCTGCTCATGCTGCTTCAGCTGTCTTGAAAGGTATGATATCACCTTGCCTTCTTGCATAAGCACACATCCAGGACCAATCTTGGAGGTGTCGCAATACACGTCAAATGGCTTGGTGATGTCCGGCATGATCAGGATTGGGGCTAAGGTCAATCTACTCTTCAGTTGTTGGAAACTCTCTTCACATTTGTCAGTCCATTCGAACTTCTTGTCCTTCTTCAACAATTGAGTCATTGGTCGAGCGATGCTCGAAAAGCCTTCTACAAATCTGCGTTAATATCCGGCTAATCCAAGAAAAGTGCGGACCTCGGTCTAGGTGGTTGGGGCTTGCCATTCTGTAACAGTTTTGATCTTGGCGGGATCTATGGCAATTCCTCCTGTAGACAAGATATGTCCCAGGAATCCTACTTCCTTCAACCAAAACTCGCATTTGCTGAACTTGTCATACAACTGGTGGTGTCTAAGGGTTTCAAGGATAGTCTCCAAATGTTGTTCATGTTCCTCTTCGGACTTGGAGTAGATAAGGATGTCGTCGATGAAGACAACGACAAACTTGTCCAAAAAGTTCATGAAGATCTTATTCATGAGGTTCATGAAATAAGCGGGGGCATTAGTTAATCCAAGCGACATGACATTGTACTCATACAACCCATATCTGGTGGTAAAGGTAGTCTTGGGGATATCGGTGGCACGGATCTTCAGCTGATGATAACCAGTCCTAAGATCAATCTTAGAGAACACTTTGGCACCGGTCAACTGGTCGAACAGGTCTTCTATCTTGGGTAGGGGTACTTGTTCTTGACGGTGACATCGTTAAGCTTACGGTAGTCCGTACATAAACGAGTGGCACCATCCTTCTTGTCCACAAACAAAACTGGTGATCTCCAGGGTGATGCACTAGGTCGAATCAAACCTTTGGCTAACATATCATCAATCTGCTTCTTCAGCTCCACAAGCTCTGTTGGGTTCATGCTATAGGCTCTCTGGGCTATAGGTCCAGTTCCGGGTATTAACTCGATGATGAACTCGATATCCCGATCTGGGGGCATACCAGGTAGATCATCCGGAAACACATCAGGGTATCGACAGACGACCCTGATCTGATCCAAAGTTGGCTTGGCTACACTTTGGTTGCAGGTACATTTTCTGGGTAGTCTTTCAAATACATGTTCTACTAGGATACCGGTGCTGCTAGTCATGGTGATGGCTTTCTTGGCACAGTCAATCAGTCCATGTTGTTTTGACATCCAGTCCATTCCTAGTATGACTTCCAAACCTTTGGTTCCCAGAATAATCAGATTGGCATAAAAATCTACTTCATGGATTCTGATGGGTACATTTTTGCAAAATTTTCTGACTTTGGTAGTTGATCCGAGAATTTGAATTATCATAACATGCTTCAAACTGATAGGTTGGATTTTACTTGTAGATGCAAAGTCTTCGGTGACAAAAGAATGCGATGCTTCAGAATCAAACAATACTCTGGCAGGTACGGAGTTGACAGAAAACATACCCAGTACAACATCTGGTGTTTCCTCGGCTTCTTCGGCGTTCATGTGGAAGAGACGGCCGTTGCGGTTATTGGGGTTGTTGGGGGCGAACTTCTTGCCGGTGGAGACACAGCGTTGCTGCTGAGCAGGTGCAGCGGCATTGGCGGCGTTCTTGGCTAACATCTTGGGGCACTCATTGGAATAGTGTCCCACCACACCACACTCATAACAAGTGATAATGGCCTTGTCCTTGGTTGCGACGGGGATGGCGTTGCTCCCAGTCCTTGGAGCGGTGTTGGTGTTGTTGTTGTTGTTGTTGTTGTTGGGGGCTCTGGGCGGAGCGCGGTTGAAGTTGTTGTTGTTGCTGTAGTTATTGTTGTTGTGGTGGTGGCCTCCCGGCCTGGAGTTTCCTCCACTCCGGTTCTGATAACCGGGGTGTGAATTCTGTGTCTGGGGCTTGCTGTTGTTCCTCAGAGTGAAACCTCCGGTTGAGCTGGGGCGATACTTCGGGGCGTTGCTGGGCCCACTCTGGATAGCGGAGTCTACTAAGGCTTCAAGGTCGGCGAAGGGGATGTTGACGAGGACAGTCTACATCTCGTCATGCAGTCCATTCATGAATCTCTCCTGCCTCTTCTCGTTGGTGTCGGTCTCGTCGGGGGCGTACCTTGACAGTGTAAGGAACATGTCGCGGTATTCTACCACCGTCATCTTTTCTTGCTTGAGTTCGCGGAACTCATCCCTCATCTTCTTGATAAGACCCGGGGGCACGTGGTACTTGCCAAACTTGAGCTTGAAGTCTGCCCAAGTCATGACTTGACCTGCGTTCATGGCACGGGTGCTAGTCCACCAGGCGCGGGCTGGTTCGGCAAGATAGTGGGTTGCGAACAAAACCTTCTCGGCGGCTTCCACTCCGGCTACTTCTAAGTTATTCTCCATAGTCTGGAGCCAGTCGTCGGCGTCGAGGGGTTCTTCAGTCTTGCTAAACACCGGAGGGTTGGTGTTCTGAAAGTTCTTGAGCTTTGATCCGGGGTGGTCATGATTTCCATGGCCTTGGTTGGCAAGGTTTTGCAGTGCTGCGATGTTGGCTTGTCGTTCAGCTCTGTCAGTCTCCCTGTCAGCCATCAGGGTTTGCAGCAGTTGCATCATGGCATCGTTGTTGTTGCAATTGGGAGGGGCCATCTGAACATAGAGAAGATCATGAGATAAGAGGGAAGTATCTATGGTTTATTTTGAGTAAGTTCATAAATTTAAAACTTGAAATCTTTTGATGACAAACACAACATTTATTCATTCATTCAACATCACACATTACAAACTAACACACTAACACTTCCCATGGTTTTAAGAACCATTCACTCATGCTACGATACAACGGGCGGGGTACAACTCACACCTACATAAGTGATCAAGTGCAACTACTCCTCGTCATCAACATCGATCGGGACGAAGTCGTCGGGTCCTGCCTCCAGGAACTCGTAGTCCTCCTCCTCGGTGAACTCGTCCTCCTCAAAGTCGTTGTCGTCGCTCAGGAAGGCTCCTCCTCCCTGAAGGTCGGTACCTCCATCGTCTTCCTCCATCTCTCTCAGCTGGTCCTCCTGGGCCTTGACAGTGGCCTCCAAAGACGCTATCTTGGCGCGAAGGCGCACAATAGTAGTGTCCTTCTTGGCACGCTGCTGGCGGAGTGTCTTGCGGTCGCGGGCAAGTAGCTTGATCGCCTCACCCTGCTCGGTGATGTGAGCGTGGGTCTGGTTGGCGTACGTGCGGGAGGCGTCCAGATCCTTCAGAGTCTGGTACAACATGAAGTCGAGGTACACTGCATGGTGCCGCAGCTCAGGGTGCGACTGCAGCTCCATGGGCACTCCCATGGCATCACGCCTCACGAGATGCGCGAAGTGGGAAGCGAGGATGCGCACCACGTTCTGTCCACATAGACGCGCAAGTGCCTCCTGAAGGGCACGTGCGACTCCGTCGAGCCAGTTGCTCTCGCGGAAGGAGAAGAGGATCCTCTCCGAGGTGGGACGCTCCATCTTGCCCCTCAAGTCAGCAGTGATGATCCACTGCAACTCTCCTCCGGCCTGGTCATTCACCTCGATTCCGTGGAACTCGGGTGTGGGCGTCCAAGAAAGTCCGAGAGGGCGTTGAGGTCGTGCTCGAAGATCAGGCTTCCTCCATTCCCAAGATGGTAGAACTTGGTGTTGATGGGTTCATTCGGCTCCATCTGAAAGCAAAATGGATAAGTAAGTTAGAGAGTGAACAAGTGTGGCAAAATTTTAAGTAGATTCAAATAAGAAAGAGCATGATTCATCAATTTTTGAAAAGATCTCGAAGACAAGAGTGTGAATAAATTTTCATAAATATTCTCTTCATTTGATTTCAAAGTTAAGTTTTTCTGAACGTCCATTCTAACTAGGGTCTTCTAAGGTCAAATAATGGCTCTGATACCAACTTGTCAACACCCGGATATTTAAGTCTAGATGCCTATTATGTCATTCATCGCAATCCCAGGAATATTGTTGTTGCGAGGCATAATAGTCGAATATCATAGTCATCATTCATTACAAACCATATTGTCTTACAAATTCAGATCACATGATCCATATTACAGAAATAGTTGATATGTTGATCAACGAACCAACACAAGTTCATAGCGGAAGCGTAAGTAGAAATGGACTCTCTAGTCCACATGCCAACGCTTGACGTCGGAAGACTCCTAGTTGTCGTAGGCATCGTGCTGGTCATCTCATTGGTAGTTCTATTCATCTTCATACTCTGGCCATTTGAATAGCCAGGGACACAGTTGTGAGTACTTTAAGTACTCGCAAACTAATAGTAGTGTAAGTGCTAACAATTCTAGTAAGGGGTGCTAAGCTCTAGTTTAATTTGCATAAAGCCAATTTTAGTTCACAAGTATTTGAGAAAAGACTTATTCATGTGCTAACTAACTCAAGTGGGAATATTAGTGTCATTCCCACAACTCAGTTGTGATTAAAAAACAAGTCACCATTCACCGTTCACTTCACCAACAATTTTCAAGAATCTGACACCGGAAACTGTATGGCCTTTCCAACCGTTCATAACCGTGGACACGGCTATTCGAATAGGTTTACACTCTGCAGAGGTTGCACACTTGTGCCACAACATTTGATTTCATCCATCGGGATGACCCCGAATCATCGTAACACAGTACGCGGATCATCAACCATAACCTTTCACTTACAAACCCAAGTATAGGCACCTCTCCCCATGAGCTTGGCCTCCCAGTGAAGACCAACTGTCAACCTGGGAACTGCACAGGGCTTGGCCATATAATTCACCTCAATTCACATCATTTCTCAACAACGGAGGCAGCCTCGGCATAACCCCTATGATGTGTGTTCAGAGGGAACCCATACTAAGATGTATAAATTTCTAGTTAAGCCCTACCCATAATCAGGTATTGTGGGGGTACTCAAAAATTGGAAAGGTATCACATCCAAACCAATATCAGTTTTAGTGAAAAATCACCATCTTCTCCAAGTCATATTCACCTTCAAAATTCATTCAATGGAATGACTCATTATTCCAAAGTGTCAAATTTCATTTCAAGTCACATGTTCCCATCTAGAGTAGTCAAATTTTAATATTAGCACTAGCACTATCATGAGGGGTGCTATCTTGCTTGGCTAGCTTTGAGACTAACTTTGCTACTCTAGTACTACTCTTAACTTAGACCAAAGTTAACTATAAAAGTAACTTCTTCAAAAATCAAGTAAACTTGTAAGGTAAAAACTTGGGATAGGATTGTGGTAATTAAGGTAAGACTAATGGTGCCTTGCCACAAAAGGGCTTTGCACTTTGCAAGAATATTAGCTTGCCTTGGTAGTGGTCAAAGTTCTCCTCTTCCTCCTCTTGGTAGCAACCTTCCTCTTCCTGGTATTCTCCGGTGCTAGCGTCTAAATTCGAATACGAGGTATAATCACTCAACAATTTCAAGAGCTATACTAAGAACAACATGAATTCACACAAACTATTCTAATCACACACTTAACACAACTTAGGTGCATTGGTTTTCTTTCTTGAGAAAAATAATTTCCTCTCATTACATATGTAAATGATAGTTTCCATTTAGTTCTTGAGGAATAATTTCCTCTCATTGAATCTTCTTAAGATATAACTTCTCAAACAATCATACATGAAATCATGTTGACCTAAGTCAACCATTCATCATCATTATTTGAGAAAAATCATGTTGACCTAAGTCAACCTAAGTCAACCATGTTGACCTAAGTCAACCAGTCATCATCATACATGAAATCATGTTGACCTAAGTCAACCATTCATCATCATTAAATGATGTAGAATACCTCATACTATTTAAAAATGCTAATTATGATTTAATATCCCCAAGTATTTCATGTGAGAGTAATTTGACCAGGGTCTAAACTTCATATGAAAGTACTTGGGACAAGATTTAAATGAAGTAGAACACTTCATAAAATTGGCATAATAGTTTTGGACAATATCACTTATCTAAACTAGCCATATAGTCCTTTATTCAAACTAGGCCATGATCACTCAAAGTGACCACACCATATTTTTGCAGAAACAATTAGTATAAGTAAAATGTGAGCTATGAGAGTTGAAATCAACTTATTATCATTTTTGGTTGATTTTTAAGATTTATTTGAATGTGCAAAAGTCCCTGAATTTTTCTTTTTGTCACATTATTTCTACAAAAGATCTCACAATGAGACCAGTGGGTTTTGTAGAACTCTTCAGTAGCTTTCCAATAATATAAAGTTTGCTAAATTTGGCCAAGCCAATTTGAAACTATTCAATTTCAAACACAGGGCCATTATTGAATTTAAATAGAAGCTGGAAAATCAAATTTGAATAACTGGGCCTGGCGGGAAAAACTAACGGGCCGAAACGGTTTAAAACAACCCAAGTCCAGCCCGCCATGCGTCCACACACGCGTGGGCTATCTGACGGTGGGCTCCACCTATCAGTGGCTTATAAAACCCGAAACGGTATGAGCGACGTGGCGCGTTGGATTAGAAGCAGATCCAACGGCCGAGGGTCATCATCGTCACCGGGGAGAGAAGCTCACTGGCGCGGCAAGGCTAGGGGGTCGGAGGGCTGACCAGGGCTCCCGCGGTGGTTGACTGTGTGCGCGAGGAAGGTGTAGTCGACGGCGAAGCTCCTGGTACAAGCGGCGTGTCCTGGGGCGGCTCCAATCGACGGCGAGCTTCGGCGGCGGTCACGGGCAGTGGTGTTGCAATTGGGCGGCGCTACGGGGCAATTTCGAGCGGCGACGTGGCTATGAGGTTGAGGGAGGAGAGGGGAGTGCGGCGGTGTGAGGAAATCGTCGAGGCGAGGTCTCCTCCTATAGGCGCGAGAGTGGCCGTGGCGCTGCGGCGAAGTCGACAAGGGCGCGGCGTCTCCGGTGGTCTAGCGAGCTAGGCGAGGGCGCGGCGGTGTTGACGACGTCACTGTGGTCCTCTGGGTGGCGACAGGTAGGGTAGGCGGTGACTAACGTGGTCGCATTGCTTCCGTGTCTGTCAGTGGCCGCGGCCGGGTTTCGTCTTCGTCTCCGGCGGCGGCGGTCACGGGTCGCGGTCGAGAGCGTGTCTGGCGGCTTCGTGCGTGTGCGGCGGTGCTCAACTCATCGAGCGGTGGTCCAGGCGAGGCGCAGGGTGGTGGCATGTCCCGTGTCCAGTGATGCCCGCGGCGTGCGCACGTGCGACGCCAACGGCATCCTGGGATGATTTGGGCGCGTGATTTCCGGCTAGCTGTGGCATCTTCCTAGATAATGGCGAGCGTAGGCGGTGCTAGGGAGGTGAGGTGGAGCGTTTGGGCATGGTGGTCGTGGCTGAAGAAGAAGAAGGATAGGGGTGGCTCGACGTGTGGCGCATGGCCGGCATGGCCATGCCCATGGCTTGCTAGCTCCTCTCCTAGGGTTCTATGCTGGTTAAGAGAGAGACAGGGGACCAGGGAACATGTAGGATGAAGTGGGGCAAGTAGGGTTGGCCAAAACACTATTCCAAATAATGTTTTGATTTGATCCCTATTTGAAATTTGCAAACTTTTCCAAATTTGTTTTGGGTCTTGGGGTTCCAAAATTTGAAAATGGTGCATTTGGATAAGTTGCAAATGACCAGAGACAAACATGTGTGGTGGTGGAATTTTAAAAATCATAGAAATGCAAAAAATGCAAAGTGTGAGATTGTTGCACTTGTTCAAAAGTCTCAACTTTGCATGAGCATAGTTTTTGATCCAAGATGAATTTGATATGGTGGTCTTTACAAAAGTTGTTCTCCTTCATGCGTTCTTGGATGAGGTGCAAATAATTGGGAAAGTTTAGTTTGAAAAACTTGAAAACCAGGGGCTCAAAGTAGTGACCAGAATATAAATGGCAGATTTGACCATCATTTCATGTGATCACAATTTGAGTTTGAATTTGATTTGATTTGTATTTCTTTGATTCCAAAAGTTGTAATAAGGGTTTAGTAACATATTACAACTAATGGTGAAGGTCAAATTGGTCTAGGGTAAAGATTTGCAAAAAATAGCATAAGCCATATGTTAGGGTTTTAGGGTTTTGTTCTTATTTGATTTCTTTCTATTTTTGGTTTATTTGGTTTGTGATCTTCACTTGATCACTTTAGGGTTTTAGGGTTTATCACATAAGAAACAAAACAATCATCATGGCATATCACTCAAAATGCACAAGTCCTATGCATAGCTCTATATGCAAATAAAAGTTTTTATTGGTTCTAAATTTTGGATCTCTAGAATTCTTCTTCTTCCTTTTATTGAAATTTGGGATGTTACATTGACCATTCGACAAATCCACCTCGGGAAAAGGAACTTGAGAATGTTGACACCTCATCAAAAGGGAAGGATGAATCTCCGGTTGCGGGACAATTAAGAGATAATCATGCGGTGTCTCCACCAAGTGATTATGCCGTAAATGTCCCAATACCCATGCCTTGAATTTTGACTCATGGTTCACCACCACTACTTGAATCTAATAGCTTTGGAAATTGGAAATTATTAATGTGTTCTCATGTGCGCAGTGCTTCTACCGAGCTTTGGCGTATCATTGAAGAGGGATATTCACCACAAGACCCAATGAATTTGACAAGAAGGGAAGTGGTGGACGACCAAATCAACGCCATCGCCATCAACATGATTCACTTGGCCGTTACTCCCAAGGACCTCGCTCATATCCGCTCGCTCAAGACCGCCAAGGAAGCTTGGGACGAACTTGACAAGCTCTTCCTCGGAAATGGGAGCATCCAAAGCTCTCGTTTTAATGAAGTGAACAACATGCCCAACGACTTCGTCATGAAAGAGGGAGAATCACCCGAAGAGATGTACCGGCACCTTATTGCTCTCGCCGTGCAAGTACAAGATCTTGGAGCAACGTTTGTGGTTGACCCTTGGATCAAAAGAAAGTTCTACAATGCTCTCCTTCCTTATGAGGAAGTAAAGTTGATGGCCATTCGCCAAAACGCCTCTTTCCGTTCTATGACATCCAATGAAGTCCTTCGTGAAGTCATCGCGTTGGACATATCTAAGAAGAATGCGGAAGACCGTGTTGCTCGCGCCCACAATAACCGCAAGCTCAACCTTGCATTGAAGATGAAGGAGCATGGAGCTAGTTAAAGCAATGAGGATTTCATTGAGTGGGGTCCGGATGATCTCAAGTCCAAATATCATGAACACATGGCTCTTGCCGCCAAGAGTTTTTGGAGTGGGAACAAGAGACGAAGCTCAAGACCATCTTGCTACAATTGTGGCAACATACGACACTTCGTTGCGGATTGTATCTATGAGAGAAGGGATGAAAATGGTGGATACCTCATTCGTAAGAGCAAGTTTAGATCTCTCTCCAAAGGGCTCACCAAGCTTTCCTCCAACAACGATGACACCAAGATCTCCTTCACTGAGAAGCCTAGAACTAACATGCTAGGAGATCAAGACCATATGGTGGAAAAGGAAAGGCTTGAAAAGAAGGAGGAATTAGATCTTATCTCTATCACCCAAGCTTTTGAGGAAGAAGTGCGTATGCGTATGACTTTTGAAGCTAGTGCTCTTCTTCTTGAAGACTTCAACAACTCTCTCATCTCCCAACTCATCAAGGACCGAGATTATGCTATTGGTTGGGTGGATGAGCTCAAGGCAAAGAAGTGTTATCTTGAAGAAAACCATGAATGGTCACTTGAGGATGTTGCAACCTTTACCAAGAAGAAAGAAGATGAAGGTCATAATCCATGTTGTGACAAGCTCTTTGACGATGTTTGCTTCTTGAGAAGACATAATGCAAAATTCTTGGAAGTCATCTCAACTCAAGAGGAGGCCTTGGATGAATACTATCGCTTGAGTAAAGAGAAGGTGCAATGTTGTGATCACGAAGAAGAGACTGCCACTCTAAAGAAACACAAGGTCAAGCTATTTGAAGTGAATGAGAGACAAAATGAGTCCTTGTTGGAGTGGATCCGTTTGAGCAAGGAATGTCACTTGTTGTAACCATAAGGATGAAATTGCATATCTAAAGAGAAGCAAGGACAAAATTATGGTGATCAAACTCATGCAAGATGAAACCTTAAAAGAATACCAACTCTCAAGGAAGGGACACACTTGTTGTGATCATGAAGATGAAGTTAATCACTTTAAGTCCAAGATTGAGAGTCTCCGAGTCCAAATCAAATTCTTGGAAGGAGTTATTGAAGCAAGAGTTGAAACTTATGAGGACTCATTCAATGAAAGAGAAGTGGCAATCATGCCAAAGAAGATCGAGAGAGGAAGAAGGATCAATGAAAAGAAGAACGTCATGATAGGGCCCATTGAAAAATGGGTCCCTATTTCTAAGTCTTGATCCGTGAAGGACCTTGCTTTCGGAGGTGCTTATTGGGTGGTTGATCTTGAAGCCACAAGTCTTATGTCCGGAAGCAAGGAATTCGTTGCCGTCATCAAGTCACATATCTCTATCATTGTCATGACGTCAACACAAGCGAGCTTAAAGGTATTGGAGCCTTGACAAGGTGGTGATCATGTCCTACCTTGTCAAGACTCTTACGTATGTTCTCTTTATCATTGCATTACACTCTTGGGTCTTTGTACCTACTATAATGAACATGTAGTGGTGAGGCCACGGTCTAGGACTAATGAAATTTGCTTCGTTGTGTAGAGATCATGTTTTGTAGGAATTGTGTTGAAGGAAATGAACCATGATGAAGTTTCTCAAAAAAATTCAATGCAAGTTCTATGACATGTTCCTTGCAAGAAGGAGCAACAATGGAATGGAGTTTATGCTCAAAGATCTTGGATGTCTTCATTGGCAAAGAAGGAATCTTTTATTTACTCCTAGCCATACTCTTACCCTAACTTCATGGGATTGCCGGAAGTGAGAGACAAACCTAAGATGAAGACACTCAAACATGATGATGGAGTATGAGTTTATTGTGTGGTTTGTGGTATTGTGTGATGAGACTTTTTGATGGATATGATAGTTCCTTGGAGGAGGCAAAGTGCTTCTTATGAGAAAGGAGATGCAATTCCCCCGGTTACCATAGGAAGGATGGGTGTTAGCACTCGTCGATCTCAAAAGCTACCTTCTATGAGTGCCGGGGAAGGACGAAGTTCCACCTATGTGGAGCCATCTACACCACAAGGCCAAGTCTTTTCCATCGGACAACCAAGTGCTAGATCACCTCTTCCACAACCTCAAGTTTGGCATCAGCAACAATGGGGTCATGGCGAGGACCTAAATCAAGATGAAGATCAAGGGACCTCACAAGAATCTATCCTTTTGGTCCACTCTCGCTGGGGTGCTAAAGTGTCAATACTCTTTCATAACTCAAGCAAAGTACAAGACATACTCAAAAGCAAGATATGAGGGGGTCCAACGGTATAGCAACCCCAAGTATCAATTCTTCCCCAAATGTGTCCGACAAGACAATGGACTCACTCTCTACCGATAATCGTCAAGGTTTGCTTCTCTACTTTTGTGCTTCTCATCTGGACATTGTGTCAAAAGTGGGTACTTATACCACTCTTGTGCTATATGTCTAGATGTAAAGCACACATGAACATAGGGGGAGTGCGGTTTAAACTTATTGAGCTATCCCTCCCCCCATACTGCATAAGGAAACACAAAGCATATGCTATTTGTCAATTAAGTGACTATGAGCTTCATGTTGAGTTGTAGACGTGAGTCCTAGGTACTTCTATGCGACCTCACACTACCAAACTCGTACACGGTGGCTTCGGCCACCAACCTCCTCCTTGAGGAGCTTTTGTTCTTTTGTTTTCTTTTCTCCTTTTGTTTTTTGTTTTGTTTTTTTTATTTGTTTCTTCATGGGAGATTCACCCAAGTTTGGCTTTTCTTGTTATGATTCTAGCAAGCTTGGTTGGGTAGTACCTTAACAGTTTCGTCATCTAATACTAAGCCATTATCTATCTCTCGAGCCAACTTAGTCTAAAAGCACAAGTCTACACCAAAATCTGAGTGTCTTTGATTTTGGAGGCCGGTACTACCGGATATCAGGCCGGTACTACCGCTTTGGGCAGTAATTTAACGAAACTGAACTTTGTCCCCAGAGCGGCACTACCTCCCGAGGTACCAGGTAAGTACCGGTAAGCAGTACTGCCGCTTTTACGAGCGGTACTACCGCTTGCGTTTTTGACTAGAGGTACCAGTTGGGTCGGGATTCATCCCAAACCACCACAAACCCCCATCCTCCTCAAGTCAACAACGCCCCAAGCTCAAGACCTCGAGGAAATCGGCCCTGATCTCCTCTTCGAGCCACCGCCGGCCAAATCTCCTCCGTGGAGAAGCTTCCCCACCCTCTTCTCCGCCATGTCCTCGGGTATGAACCCTAATCTCTCTCTCTAGGGTTTGATGGAGGTTTACGATGGAGAATCCCTCTTGGAAGCTGTACATGTGCGGGGATACTAGATAGAAACAATGTGTAACACTATGAATTACTTTTCCAAGTCCTCAATCTCGATCTAGATGTGTTGAGCTTGAGCGGTAGTACCGCTCGTTCACGGGCAGTACTACCGGTCCAAGCGGTACTACCGGTTCGAAATTTCACTACTACCGCTTTGACTAGTTTCACCAATGTTGCTTGTTAGTGTCCTCTTTGATCATTAAATTTGTGGCTTGTGCACTTATCCCCTATTCCCTCCCAAACCTTTGCTGTTCACAGGATCATCTAGGCCCCGTGGTGGCGGCAAGGTCAAGCCACCCTCTCGTCGTCATCCAGATGAAGACGAGCAAGAGGAGATCATCCCGGCGAGAACCACCAAGCGACAGAGGGATGCAGCAGCTGGTGCAAGGGGCCCTCAAAGATCAATGATTCACATCAAGAAAGGCCAATTCATGGAAGTACGAGGGGCCAATCCTTATTTGCTACCAAGAAATGCTCGTCAATGCCCCAATCACTATTTTCATCATGTCAACCAAGAGAGGATCTACAATGAAGTCTATGGGGCCAAGGAGTTCAAATGTTGCCCCCAATACTCCATCAACATGGACAAGCTCAACTCCAACCTCGAGTACTTTGGAGAAGCGCTTGAGATATGTGACGAACAAGGTCTTACACCTATGATGACCTTCTGTCACAACTTCTCCAAGGAGGTGATTTCCCAATTCTACGCCATGGTTGTTTTCCTTGAGGATGAAGGAGGCTTCTGCTCCTTGAAGTGGATGACAAGGGAACATGTGATGGAAGCCACGTGGGAAGAGTTTGCTAGATGCATTGGTTATGAGCTCCCCGACGATGACTCAAACACCTTCCGGATTCATCTCCAAGCCAAGCCAATGGCCAAGGAGAAAATGGCCGACCTCTACATTCACGGGAGGATGTTGTGTGGAAGCACCAAAAACCTCCTTCTCGTCTACGACATCATGAATCGCATCTAACGCATCACCATCAACCCTAAGCACACCAACCATGATGAAGTGCATGGGTTCCTTGTGAACCTTCTTTTGCATACTGTCAACACCTGGATTTTTAAGTCTGGATGCCTATTATATCATACATCGCAATCCCAGGAATATTGTTGTTGCGAGGCATAATAGTTAAGTATCACAGTCATCATTCCTTACAAACCATATTGTCTTACAATTGGAATCACATGATCCATATTACACGAATAGTTGATCTATTGATCAACGAACAAACACAAGTTCATAGCGGAAGCGTAAAGATAAATGGACTCTCTAGTCCACAGGCCAACGCTTGACGTCGGAAGACTCCTAGTTGTCGTAGGCGTCCTGCTGGTCATCTCCTTGTTCATCTTCATACTCTGGCCATTTGAATAGCCAGGGACAAAGCCGTGAGTACTTCAAGTACTCGCAAACTAATACTAGTGTAAGTGCTAGACATTTCTAGTAAGGGTGCTAAGCTTTAGTTTATTTGCATAAAGCCAATTTTAGTTCACAAGTATTTGAGAAAAGACTTATTCATGTGCTAGACTAACTCAAGTGGGAACATTAGTGTCATTCCCACAACATTGTTGTGATTCAAAGTCAAGTCACCAATTCACCATTCATTTCAACATCATTTTCAAGAATTTGACATCGGAAAATGTATGGCCTTTCCAACCGTCCGTAACCGTGGACACGTCTATTCGAATAGATTTACACTCTGCAGAGGTTGCACACTTGTGCCACAACATTTGATTTCATCCGTCGGGATTACCCCGAATCATCGTAACACAGTACGCGGATCATCAACCATAACCTTTCACTTACAAATCCTAGTATGAGCACCTCTCCCCATGAGCTTGGCCTCCCGAGTGAAGACCAATCGTCAACCTGGGAACTGCACAGGGCTTGGCCGTACAATTCACCTCAATTCACATCATTTCTCAACAACGAAAGCAGCCTCGGCATAACCCCTATGATGTGTGTTCAGAGGGAACCCATACTAAGATGCATAAATTTCCAGTTAAGCCGTACCATAATCAGGTATTGTGGGGGTACTCAATATTGGAAAGGTATCGCATTCAAACCAATATCAGTTTTATCAAAAATCACCATCTTCTCTTGGTCACATTCACCTTCAAAATTCATTCAATGGAATGACTCATCATTCCAAGGTTTCAAATTCATTTCAAAGTCACATGTTCCCATCTAGAGTAGTCAAGTTTTAATATTTAGCACTAGCACTAATCATGAGGGGTGCTAATCTTGCTTGGCTAGCTTGAGACTAACTTTACTACTCTAGTAACCTTCTTTAACTTTGACCAAAGTTAACTATAAAAGTAACTCTTGGAAATCAACAAGTAAAACTTGTAAGGTAGAAACTTTGGATAGGCTTATGGTAAGAAAGGTAAGACTAATGTTTCCTTGCCCCAAAGGGCTTTGCACTTTGCAAGAGTATTAGCTTGCCTTGGTAGTTCTCAAAGTTCTCCTCATCCTCCTCTTGGTAGCAACCTTCTTCCTCCGGGTATTCTCCGGTGCTAGCGTCCAAATTTGAATACGAGGTATGATCAGTCAACCAATTCCATAGCTATTCTAAGCATCACATATATTCACACAAACTATTCTAAGCACACAATTTATATAATTAGGGTGCATTGGTTGTGTGGCTTGAGGAAAATAATTTCCTCTCATTACATATGTAAATGATAGTTTCCATAGGGTTCTTGAGAAATAATTTCCTCTCATTGAAATCATCTTAAGATTTAATTTCTCAACAATCATACATGAATTTATATTGACCTAAGTCAACCATTCATTATCATCATTTGAGAAAATGATTTAAATGAGGTAGACCACCTAATACCATTTAATAATTGTACAAATGATTTAAAATCTCCAAGTATTCCATGTGAGAGTATTTGACTAGGGGTCCAACTTCATATGAAAGTACTTGGGATGAGATTTAAATGAAGTGTAAGACTTCATATAATTTGCATAATAGTTTTGGACAATATCACTTAAGTAAACTAGCCATATTGTCCTTTATTTAAACTAGGGAATGATCATACAAGTTGACCACACCATTTTATTGCAGAAACAATTAGTGTAAGTTAAATGTGAGCTATTGGAGTTGGAATTAACTAAATATCTATTTTGGTTGATTTTTAATATTTATTTGAATGTGAAAAGGTCCCTGCCTTCATCTTTTTATCGCTTTATTTCTACAACAGATCTCAAGGTTAGACCAGTGGCAAGTTGTAGAACTTCTCCATAGTTTTCCAACAATATAAATTTGCTAAATTTGGCCAAGCTAAATAGATTCTATTAATTTTCAAAGTTGGAGCCAATATTGATTTGATTTGAATTTATTAAACTAGATTTGAACTAAACGGGCTGGCGAGAACTAGTTTGGGCCGAAATGGTTTGAATTGTAGAAAATCGGCCCAGTAACGCATCCAGTGCGCGTGGGCTTGCTGACAGTGTGGGTCCCGCATGTCAGCAGCTGTTAAACCCGAAACGGTATGAACTAACGTGGGGCGTTAGATTAGATCATCATCGGACGGCTCACGTGCATCGTCATCTCCGACGAGATGCCGTAGCTTCTCCAGCGAGCCTAGGGGGTCAGAGAACTAACCAGGGGTCCGGCGAGCGGCGGCGGTGTCCAGGGCGAGGTTGTCGACGACGAGGAAGCAGCCTGTAGCAGTGGCGGAGCTCGAGGTGGCCTGGATCAACGGCGATTTCTCCAGGGCTTCCACGGCTCCGATCGTCCGATTGGGGCTGCTCCGGCATCGATTGAGTGAGTGGCGTGGTGGTGGAGAAGCAAGGATGGGAGGACAGGATGGTGCGGTGCTTGGATTGCTCAGGGGAGCTCGTTAGTTATAGAGGGGCCAGGGCTTGCTCGTGCTGGTGGAACGGCGCGTGGCCAGTGACGTCCACGGCGTGCGCATGCGCGACGTGAGCGGCATCCTGGCGAGTTTTGGGCGCGCGTTCTCCGGCGATTGGCTGCGTTTTCCTCGACCATGGTCGTTGCTAGGCGGTGCAGTAGAGCAAGGTGGCGAGCTTGGGCACTAGGGCCAATGGTGGAGAGGAAGGAGGGAAGAAGAAGAACATGGCCGGCATGGTCCGGCATGGACATGTCTTGGTCTCCCTAGGGTTCTCCCTAGGGTTACTATGCTTGTGTTGGTGAGAGAGGGAGCCAGGGGACAGTTTAGAGTGAGAGGGGGCAGTAGCTTAGGGTAGATCACTATTTGCTATAGTGTTTCTATTTATTCCATATTTGCAAATTGCAAATTTTGCCCAAGTTTGATTGAGTTCAAAAGGTTGCAACATTTGGAAATGGAGTATTTGGTTGAGTTGTAATTGACCAGAGACAATGATGGGTGTTGGTGGAATTTCCAAAATCGAAGAATGGAAAAATTTTAAAGTTGGAGATTGTTCCACATAATAAAAATTTCCAAATTTATATGAGCATAGAATTTGATACAAAGTGAATTTGGCATGGTGGTCTTTACCAAAGTTGTTCAACTTGATGTGCTCTTGGATGAGGTGCAAAGAATTGGGAACGTTTAGTTTTGAAATATTTGAATTGCAAAGGCTCAAAGTAGGGATCAGACTATAAATGGTAGATTTTACCATTATCACATGTGATCCCAATTTGAGTTTGAATTTGATTTGATTTGTGTTTCTTTGATTCCAAAAGTTGTAATAAGTGTTTAGTAACATAAAACAAATAATGGTGAAGACCAAAATGGTCTAGGGTAAAGATTTGCAAAAATGGCATAAACCATGTGTGAGGGTTTTATTCTTATTTGATTTCTTTCTCTTTTTGATTTATTTGGTTTGTGATCTTCACTTGATCACATTAGGGTTTTAGGGTTTATCACATAAACATAATAACAATCATCATGGCATATCACTCAAATGCACAAGTCCTATGCATGGCACTATATGCAAATAAAAGTTTTTGTTGGTTTGAAATTTTGCTCTCTGGAATTCTTCTAACTTTCTTTTTATTGAAATTTGGGATGTTACAAACCCTTCCCCCTTACAAAAGATCTCGTCCCGAGATCTAAAAGAAAGTTAGGTACTAAAGAGATCTGGGTACTCCTTCTTCGTGAAGTCTTCGCGTTCCCAGGTGGCTTCATCTTTAGTATGGTTGCTCCACTGAATCTTCAGGAACTTGATGCTTCGAGTGCGGGTGGTTCGGTAAGCTTCCTCCAGGATACGAATCGGTACTTCGCGGTACGTCAGGTCCTTGTTGATATCCACTGATCGGTGATCGATGTTCTTGAACACTTCGGTCTTCTCAGGGACTTCAAGGCACTTCCGGAGCGAGCTTCACTTGATAAGATACTTCGCCTCGGCGACTCAGAACTTTGAAGGGTCTGACATATCGGGGTGCGAGCTTGCCTTTCAGCTGGAATCTATGCATTCCTTTCAAGGGGGATACCTTGAGATAGACGAAGTCTCCGATCTCGAAGGCATCTCCCGGCGTCTCTTGTCGGCGTAGCTCTTCTGCCTTGATTGCGCCGTCTTGAGGTACTCGCGGATCTTGTGCACTTTCTCTTCGGCTTCATGAAGGACATCTGGTCCAAAGACTTGGCTTTCTCCGACTTCCGACCAGTTCAGAGGGGTACGACATTTCCTTCCGTACAAGGCTTCAAAGGGGGCCATCTGTAGGCTGGCTTGATAGCTGTTGTTGTAAGAGAATTCTGCGTATGGCAGGAAGTCTTCCCATTTGGATCCATACTCCAGTACACACGCTCTCAGCATGTCCTCCAGTATCTGATTGACTCTCTCAGTCTGTCCATCGGTCTCAGGGTGATAGGCGGTGCTGAAATTCAGACGGGTTCCTAGTCCTTCGTGCACTTTCTGCCAGAATCTTGAGGTGAATTGTGGTCCTCTATCTGACACTATTGACTTCGGGGTTCCGTGCAGGGCAACTATTCTGGAGATGTACAGTTCAGCTAACTTTGGGCCCTAGTATGTGGACTTGACGGCGATGAAATGGGCTACCTTGGTCAGTCTATCGACAACTACCCATATTGAATCATTGCCTTTGCTGGATTTGGGCAAACCGGTGATAAAGTCCATTCCTACGGAGTCCCACTTCCATTCCGGAATCTGCAGGTGGTTGTAGCGATCTCCGCGGGTCGTTGATGTTCTGCCACGACTCTCCGACGGATGTCACACTTGGCGATGTAGCTGCCGATTTCTCTCTTCATTCCATGCCACCAGAATTGCTCCTTCAGGTCTTGATACATCTTGGTACCTCTGGGGTTGATTGAGTAAAGGGTGTCATGGGATTCCTGCAGGATGACTTGCTTGAAGTCTGAGTCCGATGGTACACAAAGGCGTTCTTTGTACCAAAGAACTCCGGCTTAATCTACGGTGAATCCGGGGGCTTTTCCTGCGGCTATCTGCTTCTTGATTCCATCGATGCTAGCGTTTCCTTTCTGGGCTTCCTTGATCTGGCTAACCAAGGTGGGTTGAAGTTCTATGCTGGCTACAAATCCTTCACTAACAAGTTCAAGTCGAAACTGTTCAAACTCTTGAAACAGGCTGGGCTGCTCGATTGCGATCATGGAGTTCAAGTGACACGGCAGTCGACTCAAAGCATCCGCTACCACATTGGCCTTGCCGGGGTGGTAGTGAATCTCCATGTCGTAATCCTTGATCAATTCGATCCATCGGCACTGCCTCATATTCAGCTCCTTCTGGGTGAAGATATATTTCAGGCTCTTGTGGTCGGAGTAGATCTCGCATCGATTACCCATGAGGTAATGACGCCAAACTTTCAAGACTAGGACAACGGCTACGAGCTCGAGGTCATGGGTTGGGTAGTTCTGCTTATGTTGCTTCAGCTGTCTTGAAAGTTAGGATATGAATTGGCCTTCTTGCGTAAGCACACATCCAAGACCAATCTTGGAGGCGTCGCAATATACGTCAAAGGGCTTGGTGATGTCCGTCATGATCATGATTGGGGCTGAGGTCAGCCTACTCTTGAGCTGTTGAAATATCTCTTCACATTTGTCAGTCCATTCGAACTTCTTGTCCTTCTTTAGCAGTTGGGTCATTGGTCGAGCGATGCTCGAAAAGCCTTCTACAAATCTGCGGTAATATCCGGCTAATCCAAGAAAAGCGCGGACCTCGGTTTGGGTGGTTGGGGCTTGCCATTCCATAACAGTTTTGATCTTAGCGGGATCTACAGCGATTCCTCCTGCAGATAAGATATGTCCCAGGAATCCTACTTCCTCCAACCAAAACTAACACTTGCTGAACTTGGCATACAACTTGTGGTGTCTAAGGGTTTCTAGGACAGTCTCCAAATGTTGTTCATGTTCCTCTTCGGACTTGGAGTAGATGAGGATGTCGTCGATGAAGACAACGACAAACTTGTCCAAAAAGTTCATGAAGATATTATTCATGAGATTCATGAAATAAGCGGGTGCATTGGTTAATCCAAACGACATGACGTTGTACTCATACAACCCATATCCGGTGGTAAAGGCAGTCTTTGGAATGTCGGTGGCTCGAATCTTCAGCTGATGATAACCAGTTCTAAGTTCTATCTTTGAGAAAACTTTGGCTCCTGTCAACTGATCAAACAGGTCTTCTATCTTGGGTAGGGGGTATTTTTTTTTGACGGTGACATCGTTAAGCTTACGGTAGTCCGTACATAAATGAGTGGCACCATCCTTCTTGTCCACAAACAAAACAGGTGATCTCCAGGGGGTGCACTAGGTCGAATCAGACCTTTGGCTAACATTTAGGGGTAGGGTTAGGGTTAAGGTTAATTAATTCGGGTTTAGGGTTTAGGGTTTGGGGTTTGGGGTTTGGGTTTTAGGGTTTAGGGTCTAGGGTTTAGTGTTTAGGGTGTTTAGGGTGTACGTTTAAGGTATAATTAGGGATCATGGATTAGGGTTTTAGGGTTTAAGGTTTAGGGATCATCGATCGAGCTAGTGCACAGACACATTATTAGAGGCACCCGCGCCTTTGCACATAAAGTGCATGTGTATATATATATATATATAATAAGTGTGTTTCTTGGCCACCAACGATATATATAGATCGAGAGAGAGATTGAAATATATATATATATCCCCAAGAATATGTTCAGATATATATTGAGATATATATATACACGAATGATATGTCCATGGTATGCCATGCGCGCATGCACACTAATTGTATATATATTATGAGGCAACTTAATCAAATGTGTTTTCATTCGAGAGAACTTGTCAAGATTCAAGTTAATTAATTTATCAGCGCTAATTATTTGGTCGCCTGCTTGATGCGCAATTAAGTGTCGTTGGCCTATATATATGTAGTGTTTAATTAGGGTTTAGGTTTTAGGGTCTAGGGTTTAGTGTTTAGGGTGTTTAGGGTGTATGTTTAGGGTATAATTAGAGATTAGGGTTTGAGGGTTTAAGGTTTAGGGATCATCGATCGAGTGCACACACACATTATTAGAGGCACCCGCGCCTTTCCGCATAAAGTGCATGCGTATATATATAAGTGTGTTTCTTGTCCACCAACGATATATAGATCGAGAGATAGAGATTGAAATCCCCAAGAATATGTTCAAATATACGCACACACATGAATTATTAGAGGCACCCGCGCCTTTGCGCATAAAGTGCATGCATATGTGTGTTGTTCGGCCACCAACGATAGATCGAGAGAGATAGATAGATTGAAATCCCCAAGAATTAGAGGACCCCTTGCACAAGTGTTGGCCATCTATATATAATATGAATCCCAATAATGTTCATACATGATAGGGCATATGGTGTGAAGCAAATTTTTTTGAGAACTTGTAAAGATTCAAATTTATCAGTGCTAATGGAACTAGAGCACATTAGAGGACCCCCTCTTACACGTATTGGCCATCTATGTATAGTTTGAATCCAAATAATGTTCATACATGATAGGCTATATGTGAATCAATTTTTTCTTCCAAGAACTTGTCAAGATTCAAATTTATCGGTGCTAATGGAAACTAGTGCGCACTAGACGAGCCCCTTGCGCAAGTGCTGGCCATTACATATAGTTTAAAACTCAAGAATGTTCATACATGATAGGCAATATGTGCAAAGGAATTTTTTTCCCGTGAACTTGTCAAAATTCAAGTTTATCGGTGCAAATGGAAACTAGTCCAAAAAATTACATAGAGGTCCAAGAGAACTAGACAATAACTAATAGGACCTGCAACTTTACAAAAAGGACCCCAAAACATATAGCAGAAAATCAATCGAGTCCTTCTGGACCGCACATCAGATCTCTGCTCCGCATCCTTTCCAGGAACTCCGTCGCCGGGGACGCAGCACTTGGGACGGTGTCGCCCGTAGTCGCCAGGACGAAGGAGAAGAAGGGCCTCAGCAACGGCACATTGGCTCTGAGAAGGGCCGCTGAAAGGCCAAGATGTTCACGGGCAAGACGTATGACGCCGTCGTATGCCCCGAGCTTGTGAACGTTAGCAGCTTGACTTCCCCATTGACCAGATCTGAAGCACTGACCAAAGCAAGCCTCACCGTTAGCGCCATCACCTTGATGGCACCAGATCGGGGTTTGGCCGGCAAGATCCGCCAGATTCACCGTAGGCCAGATCTGAAGCCGATGACGAGATCCCCGACTCCATTGCACCATTCTGCTCATGGGAAACACTGGATCTAAGTTTACAACAACATGAACTCCCTCGGATCCAAATTAACTGACTCAACTTTGCTTATCTAAATATGGATGTATCCACACATGTTTTTACTCGAGATACATACACGTCTAAGGAAAGTCGAATCAATTAATTTAGTTCGGAGGGTGTACGATATACAGAAAGAAGTCGGCCTCGTCTCCGGCCGGCGAGGCTGCCGGAGAGAAGGGGGAGAGGAGCCAGGGGAGTGGGAGAGACGAGAGAGAGAAAGAGAAGAGGAAGAAATGAGAGCTCCCTGGGGAAGAACATTATTTTTGTCGTTCTGCTCGTAGCTTGAAACTGAAAATTTCGGCCGCGCGCCAAATCATCCCGCCGCATCCATTCGAAAATCCCATTACCAGTTTTACCCTTTTAACCCTGGTCCGGAATCTACAACCCACCGACCATGGAGGGCTCATTCGGTAACAATGAAATATCTTGCCTAGATCCCGAACCCTCCCCACAGGCCCACACCCACCCACCAACCATTCGCCCCATTAGCTCAAAAATACTCTCACACGCCAAAGCACTCTCTATAGTACTAGATCTGCTTCGCCGCCGGCATACTCCTCCACAGCCGTAGCCTTGATCGTGTTGGCTGTCCACCCACCTGATCCGCTCCCCCGCCGCCCTCGCCACCGACGGATCTGCTTCACCGCCGACCTCGCCACCGATGGATCTGCTTCACCGCCGACCTCGCCACCGACGGATCTGCTTCACCGCCGACCTCATCCACAGCGTAGCAATCAACGCCTTTCTTATCGACGCACCGGATCCTCTCCAACGGAACCGTGTCTACTTCACCGCGCCACCCCCCTCCACAGAAGCCGATCTATTCCACCGACTACCTCGGCGTAGCGGCTGTATCAACTTCACCGAATCCCTTGCCAGCCAACCAGATCTGCTTCACTAACGCCCGCTTCTACTGAAACAGGGTCGACTCATCGTCTCCCGCGTTCGCCGCCGCTGGAATGCAAGTTTCCGCCCCGTCCACCCCGCCGCAGACTTGGTTAGTACGCTGGCCCGTTAGATCGCGGTGTTTCTTTAGCCATGTTTTGTGTAGTTATTTGCAAATCTCATATGCCATTAAATTTCTTGATGTGTTACTTCGCATGAAGTTCGTTTAAATATTGTACAGTACCAAAGCATTATCCGGTCGCTACCATCCTGTTCATTCTACTGACACCTGTGTGCATCCACATATTTATAGGGGACCCATTCATTTGCTGCCAACTGTTATTGTACTGCATGCTATTCCTTTTACAGTCATGCTATGGGCATTTCCAATCTGGTTGTTCTTATACCACGTCATTAGCTTACCGCTAGCCGCTAGCTGTTTTCTCGTGTCTTCTATTCTTTTACTGCTTTTATAATCATGCTATGTGCATTTCCAATCTGCTTGCTCTTATACCTCGTCTTTAGCTTATAGCTATTTTTTTCCATGAATGCTCCTGTCGCACAGCTTGTATAGTTATTGCTGCGTGCATGTCTGGTCTTTGTATTATCGTAGACTAACTTGTCAATGTTAATTTTCCTAGGGATTGATCATGCGAACCACTTATTAGAATATCCAACATTAACAGCGGGGACGCTAGGGAAGGTTGGAATCTGAGTTCTTTGTTGGTAACTTTGGCAGTTTACTTCCGTTATTATCTATAACCTATATGCATTGTTCCTTATGAAAGAGATAAACACTTGGAACCCTGCCATAGCAATGCCATCCATGATTTACTATGTTTCTGCCTATTTGATATGCTTGTCTTGGAGCAACTGCGAAGGTGATTTGAACCTGACATTTGGTCATTCTTAATGCCGGTTTACTTTATGTGGAAAACCTTGGCATTACCCTACTCTAAATCTGAATGTCTGAAATTCGTATCTCATGCAAAGCAACATCTATTTGGTTTTAATCGATATCCGGTAAATATTGGCTTATTCATTTGGCAGCTCATGTTTTTTGTTATTTGAAACCAGCTGACTTGGTCTTAAATGTGATATCTAAACACAGATTAAGGACAATGGAGCAGGGAGGATTAGCATTTCACTTGTGGCTGAACCTAAAATGACAGGCATGTCGACCACGACTAGTGCACGCAAGAGAAGGACATGCATCGAGCCAATATGTTCTGCTACATGATGTTATCTGATCTCTACATTGCGTAATACATATTTGAATAGTTAATTGTTGTAACTATTTTTGCAATATTACCAGAATGCAGTTTTAGTGAAGCAGTCATCATTAGAAGATAGTCGCCAAAGCGACCCCAGTGCAACATTATGATGTAAGTCACGCTTAGTACAAGTTCCATACATTGTCTTATTTATGCAACTTGTTATTATATTATATCTACATTGCATAATAAATGTTTGAATAGTTCACTGTTGTAACTATGTTTGCAATATTACTAGAATGCAGTTGTAATGAAGAAGTCCTTAGTAGAAGATAGAGCGCAAAAAAGGTTCCGGCGTGAGCCTATGCAACGATATAATGTAAGTCTGCGCTTAGTACTTGTGACTATCTCATATCGACAATGCTTAATACATGTTTGCATAGTTCATCGTTTAATCTTTTTGCATTATTATCAGAATGCAGTTCTGATGAAGCAATCTTCATTAGAAGAGAGGCCCAGACCATTATTATCAGAATGCAGTTCTGATGAAGCAATCTTCATTAGAAGAGAGCCTAAAAAGTTCTGATCTTTGTTCTGATGCATCCTCTCATAGCCGTCAACCTAGACCATTCTTTTCATCAAACAGTGAACATCTCAAGGCTATACTTTATAAAAGACATGGTATTGCTGCTTTAAGGTCTGTAGCTGATATATTGACCAAGAGTACACAAGATTCAATCAAGGCGATTGCCAAATGTCAACATGTTATTGATGATGCTAATAGAAGTCCTCAATGATTCTATGTAATTTTTTATTTGGGCACATTAATTGCCTTGTAATTTTCCTAGTTATTTTATTTGTGTATGTAATTGTGTGTATCATTGATATTAGATTTTAGGCTCATGAAATTTAATGCAAGTTGACTAGTCAAACAACCAGGGCCCTATAACAGATTGGATCGGCCCATTAACAGTAGTGTGGGACCCACTTTCATTTTGGGCCGGCTCACTTACTTACTAGGCCGGCCCGTTAACAGGAAAGTGGGACCCACATGTGCTTTTGGCCCGGCCCACTGTCTTGTTGGGCCGGCCCACTTGCTACATGATGGACCCCACATACTAAATGGGCCGGCCCTTTAAGAGGAAAGTGGGACCACCTGCATTTTTGGCCCGGCCCACTAGCGTGTTGGGCCGGCCCACTTGCTATATGGTGGACCCCACATATTAAATGGGCCGGCCCTTTAACAGGAAAGTGGGACCCACCTGTGCTTTTGGCCCGGCCCACTATCTTGTTGGGCCGGCCCACTTGCTATATGGTGGACCCCACATACTAAATGGGCCGGCCCTTTAACTGGGAAGTGGGACCCACCTTTGTTTTTGGCCCGGCCCACTATATTGTTGGGCCGGCCCACTTGCTATATGGTGGACCCCACATACTAAATGGGCCGGCCCATTAACAGGAAAGTGGGATCCACCTGTGCTTTTGGCCCGACCCACTGGCTTGGTGGGCCGGCCCATTTGATCTAATGTGGACCCCACGCACTAAATGGGCCGGCCCGATTAGCAGGAAAGTGGGACCCACCTGCTAATTGGGCCGGCCCAATAAATTCTTGGGCCGGCCCACTTGCTTTAAGGTGGACCCCACTTTGTAAATGGGCCGGCCCAATAGCATGAAAGTGGGTCCCACATGTTTTGTGGGCCGGCCTTTTTGCCTGTTGACCGGTCAAACGAGTGCATTCGGCCCGGCCCACATGCTTAGTGGGCCGGCCCATTAATGTTTTGACCAGTCAACCTTAGAGGTTAGGCCCGGCCCACGTAACTAATGGACCAGCCCGGCTATATAGTTGACCGGTCAAACTAAGTCAGCTGGCCCGGCCCGCAAACTTAATGGGCCGGCCCGCTTAAGACGTGGCAGGCCTCGTGTGGGCCTACCATCTACCACGGAGTTTCAGCGGTTAACGCCGTTAACTGCTAGTTAACGGCGTCTGCCACGTGGCAGTTTGCATGACGTTAGCAGTCAACGGGCTCCCGGAAACACTTCTGCAACGGTCCGATTTTCCGCGGCGGAAGGGCACCCAAGCGCGACGGACCGACAAATACGTGGTAGGACTTTGCCTGACGCAGTTTCGACAACAGAACCCATATCGTCGGGTTAGGCCCATAGGCGACGAAAAATACCCCTTAGCGGACGATTTTGAGACGTTGTCTATCAGAACTTTTCTTGTAGTGTTACCTGCAAGTTGTATACACATATTGACGTCCGCAACCCGAGGCCCCAAAGTGACAGAAATTGGGACAACCGGAGGGGAAGGCGGTGATATGAGGATCACATGTGTTCATGGAGTGTTAATGCTTTGCTCCAGTGCTCTATTAAAAGGAGTACCTTAATTACCAGTAGATTCCCTAGAGGCCCGGCTGCCACCGGCTGGTAGGACAAAAGATGTTGTGCAAGTTTCTCATTGCGAGAACGTACGACTATATACAGAACACATGCCTATGGTTGTTTAGTACTTGGATACAGTTTTATTACTATCTGCAAATGACCTACCTTGATTGTTACATGAGTTCTCCCATCCATGCAGCGCCCGTTCATCCATACCTGTGCCTACAGTATTTTAATCCTGCTGTTTACTATGATCACTACTGTTGTCTTTATTACACTGCTGCTGATATTTCACTACTGCTACTGCTATAAAACTGTTGCTACTGATAAACTCTTGCGATTAAGTCTGTTTCTAGGTGCAACTGAATTGACAAGTCTGTGATACGTGTCCAACGTATCTATAATTTATGATGTTCCATGCTAGTTTTATGACAATACCTACATGTTTTGTTCACACTTTATATCGTTTTTATGCATTTTCCGGAACTAACCTATTGACAAGATGCCGAAGTGCCAGTTCCTGTTTTCTGCTATTTTTGGTTTCAGAAATCCTAGTAAGGAAATATTTTCGGAATTGGACGAAATCAACGCCCAGTATCTTATTTTGCCATGAAGCTTCCAGAACACCGGAGAGAGAACAGAGGGGAGCCAGGGGGCCCCACGCGCCAGGGCGGCGCGGCCAAGGGGTGGAGCGCGCCCCCTATTGTGTGGCCCCACCAGGGCCCCTCCGAGGCTGCCCTTCCGCCTACTTAAGGTCTCCGTCGCAAAAACCCTAAAGAAATAAGCCACGGTACGAGAAAAGTTCCAGAGCCGCCGCCATCGCGAAGCCAAGATTCGGTGGACAGAAGTCTCTCTTCCGGCATGCCGCCGGGACGGGGAATTTCCCCCGGAAGGCATCTCCATCGATACCACCGCCATCTTCATCGCCGCTGCTGTCTCCCATGATGAGGAGGGAGTAGTTCTCCCTCGGGGCTGAGGGCTCTACCGTAGCTATGTGGTTCATCTCTCTCTTTGTGATCTAGTTGAATATCATCTATGTGCTACTCTAGTGATGTTATTAAAGTACTCTATTCCTCCTCCATGATGTAATGTTGACAGTGTGTGCATCATGAAGTACTTGGTGTAGGTTATGATTGTGATCTCTTGTAGATTATGAAGTTAACTATTACTATGCTAGTATTGATGTGATCTATTCCCCCTTTCATAGTCTGTCGGTGATGGTTTGCATGCTATGTTAGTACTCGGTATAATTGCGTTGGTCTATCATGCACTCTAAGGTTACTTAAATATGAACATCGAATGTTGTGGAGCTTGTTAACTCCGGCATTGAGGTGCTCTTGTAGCCCTACACAATGAATGTTGTTTGTCATCCAACAAGAGAGTGTAGACTGGTTTTATTATGTGATCAATGTTGAGAGTGTCCATTAGTGAAAGTATGATCCCTAGGCCTTGTTTCCAAACATCGAATCTTCGTTTATTTACTGTTCTGTTGCATGTTTACTCGCTGCCATATTTATTTCAGATTGTTATTATAGCTCATATACATCCATATTACTTGTATTTCACTATCTC
Source organism: Lolium rigidum (assembly GCF_022539505.1). Lineage (NCBI taxonomy): Eukaryota > Viridiplantae > Streptophyta > Magnoliopsida > Poales > Poaceae > Lolium > Lolium rigidum. The sequence goes on from NC_061508.1 coordinate 274,543,253, forward strand.
TTCGCCGAACTATTGCACCTATACATCTGACAAGTGTATTAGGTGTGTTGGGGACACAAGAGACTTCTTGTATCTTGATTGCAGGGTTGCTTGAGAGGGATATCTTTGACCTCTTCCTCCCTGAGTTCGATAAACCTTGGGTGATCCATTTAAGGGAAAACTTGTTGCTGTTCTACAAACCTCTGCTCTTGGAGGCCCAACACTGTCTACAAGAATAGAAGCGTGCATAGACATCAAGCTATTTTATGGCGCCGTTGCCGGGGAGGTAAGGTAAAAGCTATTCACATCCTCCGACTACTAAGCTATTTTCTTGCGCCGTTGCCGGGGAGGTAAGGTAAAAGGTATTCAAATCCTCCGACAACTAAGCTATTTGCTAGCGTTATTGCCGGTGTGTGAGTGCTCGAAGCTATTTCCTTTAGATCCTGCAATTGCATCTTTTTGTTTCTTGTTCACTAGTTAGGCATAATGGAAAATAACAGTGAGCTTTTTAATCTATTTCCAGAGTTAAGACATGGATTGTTTGATGCGAAAATTAAAAAACCTATGGAACCTTATTTGCATGCTAGTAGCAAAGATATTAGTATGAACGCTTTGAACACCATTGTTGCTAATGCTATGGAAAATTCTAAGCTTGGGGAAGCTGGTTTTGATGAGCATGATATTTTTAGTCCCCCAAGCATGGAGGAGAAAATTTACTTTGATGATACTTTGCCTCCTATTTATGATGATTATAATGATAGTGGTATTTTGGTGCCGCCTACTATGGAGGATAAATTTTATTATGATTATACTATGCCTCCTACACTTGATGAGAATAATAATGATAGCTACTTTGTTGAATTTGCTCGCCACTACAATTAATAAGAATGACTATGCTTATGTTGGGAGTAGTAATAATTTTATGCATGTAGCTCATGATAAGAATGTTTCATTTGATAGTTATATTGTTGAGTTTGTTCATGATGCTACTGAAAATCTTTATGAGAGAGAAAAATATGGTTGTAGAAATTTTCATGTTACTAAAACACCTCTCTTTTTGCTGAAAATCTTGAAGTTGAGATTGTCTAGTCTTTCTATGCTTGTTGCATTATGCTTCATGAATTTGTTTATTTGCAAGATTCCTTTTCATAGGAAGTGGGTTAGACTTAAATGTGTTTTGAATTTGCTTTTTGATGCTCTCTTTTGCTTCAACTCTTATTTCATGCGAGTGCATCATTAAAATTGCTGAGCCCATCTTAATGGCTATAAAGAAAGCACTTCTTGGGACATAACCCATGTGTTTATTTTGCTACTGTTTTGTTGTGTCTTGGAAGTTGTTACTACTGTAGAAACCTCTCCTTATCTTTATTTTATTGCATTGTTGTGCCAAGTAAAGTCTTTGATAGCAAGGTTGATACTAGATTTGGATTACTGCGCAGAAAAAGATTTCTTGCTGTCACAAATTTGGGCAGGGTTCTCTGTAGGTATCTCAGAAAAATCTTCCAATTTACGTGCGTGATCCTCAGATATGTACGAAACTTTCATTCGATTTGAGAATTTTCATCTGAGCAAGTTAAGTGCCTCGAAAAAATTCATCTTTACGGACTGTTCTGTTTTGACAGATTCTGCCTTATTTCGCATTGCCTCTTTTACTGTGTTTGAGTGAGTTTCTTTGCTCCATTAAATTTCAGTAACCTTGGGTAATGTCCAGAAGTGTCGGGAATGATTGTGTCCCCTCTGAACATGTGAATTTTTGATTATGCACTAACCCTCTAATGAGTTTGTTTTGAGTTTGGTGTGGAGGAAGTTTTCAAGGGTCAAGAGAGGAGGATGATACAATATGATCAAGAAGAGTGAAAAGTCTAAGCTTGGGGATGCCCCCGTGGTTCATCCCTGCATATTTCAAGAAGACTCAAGCATCTAAGCTTGGGGATGCCCAAGGCATCCCCTTCTTCATCGACAAAATTATCAGGTCACCTCTAGTGAAACTATATTTTTATTCCGTCACATCTTATGTACTTTACTTGGAGCGTCTGTGTGTTTTATTTTTGTTTTTTTATTTTTATTCTCTGAATAAATTCATGCTTGTGTGGGAGGGAGACGCGCTCCGCTGTTGCATATGAACGTATGTGTTCTTAGCTTTACTCTTAATGTTCATGGCGAAGGTTGAAACTGCTTCGTTCATTGTTATATGGTTGGAAACATAAAATGATTCATGTGGTAATTGGTATATTGTCTTGAATAATTTGATACTTGGCAATTGTTCTGCTCAAATAGATCATGTTTAAGCTCTTGCATCATGTACTTTGCACCTATTAATGAAGAACTACATAGAGCTTGTTAAAATTTGGCTTGCATGATTGGTCTCTCCAAAGTCTAGATATTTTCTGGTGAAGTGTTTGAATAACAAGGAAGACAGTGTAGAGTCTTATAATGCTTGCAATATGTTCTTATGTAAGTTTTTCTGTACCGGTTAAAACTTGTCTTTGCTTCAAACAACCTTGCTATCCAAAGCCTTGTACTGAGAGGGAATACTTCTCGTGCATCCAAATCCTTGAGCCAAAAACTATGCCATTTGTGTCCACCATACCTACCTACTATGTGGTATTTCTCTGCCATTCCAAAGTAAATTGCTTGAGTGCTACCTTTAAAATTTCATTCCTTGTCTTTCAATATATATCTCGTGGGAAAATAGCTTAAAAACTATTGTGGTATTGAATATGTACTTATGTATCATATTTCTTAATAAGTTTCTTGTTGAGCGGTAACCATGTTCCTGGGGACGCCATCAACTATTTCACCTTTATTGAATATCATGTGAGTTGCTATGCATGTTCGTCTTGTTTGAAGTAAGGGTGATTTATCATGAGTTGAATGGTTTGAGTATGCATATTGTTAGAGTAGAACATTGGGCCGCCAACTAAAGCCATGAATCATGGTGGAAGTTTCAGTTTGGACATTAATCCTCAATCTCTTATGAGAATATTATCTATTGTTGAATGCTTATGCATTAAAGAGGAGTCCATTATCTGTTTTCTATGTTGTCCTGGTATGGATGTCTAAGTTGAGAATAATCAAAAGCGAGAAATCCAATGCGAGCTTTCTCCTTAGACCTTTGTACAGGCGGCATAGAGGTACCCCTTTGTGACACTTAGTTAAAACATATGTTATGCAATGATAATCCATGTAAATCCAAGCTAATTAGGACAAGGTGCGGGCACTATTGGTAATCTATGCATGAGGCTTGCAACTTATAGGATGTCTTATACATAACACATATGCTTTATTACTACCGTTGACAAAATTGTTTCTATGTTTTCAAAATAAAAGCTCTAGCACAAAAATAGTAATCCATGCTTCCCTCTGCGAAGGGCCATTCTTTTACTTTTATGTTGAGTCAGTTTACCTACTTTTTTCTATTTTTAGAAGAAAACACTTGTGTCAACTGTGTGCATTGATTCTTACATACTTGCTTATTTGCATTCATCATACTACTTTGTGTTGACAATTATCCATGAGATATACATGTTGAAGTTGAAAGGAACCGCTGAAACTTATATCTTCTTTTGTGTTGCTTCAAAGCTTTCTACTATGAATCTATTGCTTTATGAGTTAACTCTTATGCAAGACTTATTGATGCTTGTCTTGAAAGTACTATTCATGAAAAGTCTTTGCTATATGGTTCAATTGTTTAATCATTGTCTTTACCATTTCTTCGAATCGCTGCATTCATCTCATATGCTTTACAATAGTATGATCAAGATTATGTAAGTAGCATGTCACTATAGAAATTATTCTTTTTATCGTTTACCTACTCGAGGACGAGTAGGAACTAAGCTTGGGGATGCTGATACGTCTCCAACGTATCTATAATTTATGATGTTCCATGCTAGTTTTATGACAATACCTACATGTTTTGTTCACACTTTATATCGTTTTTATGCATTTTCCGGAACTAACCTATTGACAAGATGCCGAAGTGCCAGTACCTGTTTTCTGCTGTTTTTGGTTTCAGAAATCCTAGTAAGGAAATATTCTCGGAATTTGACGAAATCAACACCCAGTATCTTATTTTTCCACGAAGCTTCCAGAACAACGGAGAGAGACCAGAGGGGAGCCAGGGGCCCCACACGCCAGGGCGGCGCGACCAAGGGGTGGGGTGCGCCCCCTATTATGTGGCCCCACCAGGGCCCCTCCGAGGCTGCCCTTCCGCCTACTTAAGGTCTCCGTCGCGAAAACCCTAAAAAAATAAGCCACGGTACGAGAAAAGTTCCAGAGCCGCCGCCATCGCGAAGCCAAGATTCGGGGGACAGAAGTCTCTGTTCCGGCACGCCGCCAGGACGGGGAATTGCCCCCGGAAGCCATCTCCATCGACACCACCGCCATCTTCATCGCCACTGCTTTCTCCCATGCTGAGGAGGGAGTAGTTCTCCCTCGGGGCTTAGGGCTCTACCGTAGCTATGTGGTTCATCTCTCTCTTTGTGATCTAGTTGAATATCATCTATGTGCTACTCTAGTGATGTTATTAAAGTACTCTATTCCTCCTCCATGATGTAATGTTGACAGTGTGTGCATCATGAAGTACTTGGTGTAGGTTATGATTGTGATCTCTTGTAGATTATGAAGTTAACTATTACTATGATAGTATTGATGTGATATATTCCCCTTTTCATATTCTGTCGGTGACGGTGTGCATGCTATGTTAGTACTCGGTATAATTGCGTTGGTCTATCATGCACTCTGAGGTTACTTAAATATGAACATCGAATGTTGTGGAGCTTGTTAACTCCGGCATTGAGGTGCTCTTGTAGCCCTACACAATGAATGGTATTTGTCATCCAACAAGAGAGTGTAGAGTGGTTTTATTATGTGATCAATGCTAAGAGTGTCCATTAGTGAAAGTATGATCCCTAGGCCTTGTTTCCAAACATCGAATCTCCGTTTATTTACTGTTCTGTTGCATGTTTACTCGCTGCCATATTTATTTCAGATTGTTATTACCGCTCATATACATCCATATTACTTGTATTTCACTATATCTTCGCCAAACTAGTGCACTTATACATCTGATAAGTGTATTAGGTGTGTTGGGGACACAAGAGACTTCTTGTATCGTGATTGCAGGGTTGCTTGAGAGGGATATCTTTGACCTCTTCCTCCCTGAGTTCGATAAACCTTGGGTGATCCACTTAAGGGAAAACTTGCTGCTGTTCTACAAACCTCTGCTCTTGGAGGCCCAACACTGTCTACAGGAATAGAAGCGTGCGTAGACATCACTCCGATGTTAAGGCTTACAAATATTCTTTGGCTCCCCTTGTGTCGAATCAATAAATTGGGTTTTACTTCCCTCGAATACTGTTGCGATCCCCTATACTTGTGGGTCATCAAGACTATTTTCTGGCGCCGTTGCCGGGGAGCATAGCTTTATTTGCATGTTCACTTGGATTGATATTGTTCGCTGCAAATTCTCCATGTGTAAACCTCGCGATACTAAAGTCGCCATATTACCATCCACTACAAGAAAAGGTACAACTCTGAGTACTTCTGCTGCTCTTGATTCACCATCTGTGATAAGTCAACTTGTTTCACCACCACAAGTTTCACATGCTGGTACTTCTGCTGAATCTGCAAATTCCACTTATAATTTTAATGATGCTTCTGTTGTGCTTGATGATAGTGGTTCGTTAGGATCTTTTCTAGAAGCTACAATTGCTAGGTCTAGACAAATTGAAAATACTGAAATTCCTAACGAAAATACTGTTACACCTGTTAATTCACATGAGTCTGTTGAATACTCTAGTGATGATCTTGATTAAGATTATGTGGAACTTGATAATTATTTTATTGATAAATGCAATGCTACTACTGGTACAAGTAATATTAAAAAGCTTCTTGCACAACATACTGTTAGATATAAACTATCTCCTGATCCTAAATTTGCTACATCTCCTATAAACATTAAGGATAAGGATTATGATTTTTCTCTTGATTTATCTCATATATCTATTGTTGAGAAAATACCTTTTTGTGGTACTGAAAAAGAAAGTGCTGTAGAACACATGAATGAGCTTTCTACTTTGAGTAGCTTGTTTTCTGACGATGTCAAGAAGCGTACTTATTTTGTTGCTAAATTTTTTCCTTTCTCATTAAAGGATGATGCTAAAACTTAGTACAATAGTTTGCCTCCTGATTCTATTGATAGTCCAAGTGGTTTGCTTGATGTTTTCTGTGGGGACCCCGGACTAGCTGTCCGAAATACCCTGTTATGTATACAGTTCACGTTCCCAAGATCAGTGTGCCGTGAACACATAACCGAACTGATATCAAATTACATCATCCTTTACAAAACGAAAAAAAGAAAATTACAATAAGGTCACATGACCCATCTTTACAAGATAGCCTCGAAGGGCCTAATCTAATCATCAGAGTAGCAGAATCACTTCAGCAGCGTAGAGCCCAAGTCATCTGCCTTAACCCTACAGGCAACTGACTGGGAAGACGTTCCTAGCTCGCATAGATGTCGTCAACTCCTTCTTCATCTATCGAAGTCCTCCAGGTCTGGCCAAGTAAATAGCCAGGGACAAAGCCGTGAGTACATTTGAATTGTACTCGCAAACCATCAAGAAGGTGATAACAATTCTAACTAAAGAAGACAAGAGAGGAAGAATAGTTTCTCTGGTGGATATAGCATGTGAAAGAGAATCAGTTTCTCTTGTGGATATAGCATGTGAAAGCGAATAAGTTTCTATTGTGGATATAGCATGTGAAAGAGAATAAGTTTCTCTTGTGGATATAGCATCCCACATCACAGTTGAAGGGGACACTAAGAAGGTGCTAAGACATTTCTATGACATCTCTATATCTTTGTTCAAGAAGATACTTCAAAAGATATCATATGACATCTCTATATCTTTATTGAAGAAGAGTCCCTCTACAGGAAACACTAGGAAGGGTCACCCAATTTTTGTTTCATTTTCCTCGACCATCTCCATATGGTCGGCACAAGCCTTTCCGTACCCTTCCGGTACATCCAACACATTCTCTTCCTTTGTAAAGCATTTTCTAAAACAAAACTCGACACAGCTCTGTAACGGCCATCCCAACCGTCCATGACCGCGGACGCGGCTATTCGAATAGTTTTGACTCTGCAGAGTTTGCACACTTTCACCACAACTATCCGGATACCTATCGTGTGGGCATCATCCCCGCATAACGACATATGCCACGACGGATACCCGGACATAACCCTTCGCCCATTCGACTTAACACGAGGTCCTACCCTATGGAGTATGTACCTCCCGGCACCGTGGCAGCTCACCTCCTCTTGAGCGTGGCTCCACCGCCAAGCCAGGAGACCCATAGTGTCTTCCCGGACGGGTCAGCCCCGAAGGCCTCCCGTTATACTATTGTCCCAACCATGACAACCCGGACTCGGGGTAACCGTACCCTTGTATAGTTGTGCGGTGCCTCATGCTAAGAAGAACAAACGTCAAGTTAAGCCCCGTGCCCACGTTGGAGTAGCTATGGTTGCGCTGTGTAATTGTTCCGGGCGAATACAAAGAACCATGTGTCGTTTTTCTCAAAACTCAACTCACACACACACATATTCCTTTTTCTCAACCATCTTTGACAAGATCCTTTTTGCCTTTATAAACCATACACTTGGGTAAGGTTAACTCACCCAAGGTTTTCATAAACATTTACAACAAGGTAAACCTTGAGGGGTTCCCAACCTAAAGTTTTATGTAGGAGCTAAGATACAATGGCATGATGCTAGCCGTCATACCTCTAAGGAGATGATAATTGAGGTGTCAAGGGGATCATACATGCTTAGGATAAGCACGCATGGGGACAACATAAGTAGGAGGATTCGACTAAGGGTCATGATGTTGATCATCATACCACTAAGAAGATGGTAAAATAGGTGGTCATAGGGGGCATACATGCTCAGGGTAAGCATGCATAACAACAACAAGGGGTTCAACATACTTGAGATTAAGTATGCATAGCATCAACAAGAGGTTCAACATACTTGGGAGTAAGTATGTATAGCATCAACAAGAGGGAATGATGCTAACCATCATACCTCTAAGGGGTGCAAGAAGGATGTCAAGAGGTCGACATACTCAAGGTAGGTGGGCATACCATCACACTTAGAGGGTACACCAAGATAATGGTTATGATCACCATTTCCAAAAAGGGGAAAATGTAGATGGGTGCCAAAGAAAATCAACATGCTCGCGGTGAGCATGCTCTTATCAACATAAGTAGATGCAGCACAAGATAGATCGAGAGACAAGAATAATAACAAGGTAACCACAATATGTGATTCAATATTCAGAGATCAAAAGATGGCTTGCCTTGGTTGGCTTGTCCCTGATCCTCTTCAAATCCTTCTCCAAAATCCTCTTCTCCTTCAACTCCAATAGCGTTCGAATCTAGCGTCGCAAAATAAACGAACAAGCAAACATACAATCAATACCAAACTAAAGATCCAAGTTTTGAAATGTAAAAGAAATATGTAGGGGATTTGTGTAACAGTAACAAATCATGGTTGGGCTACTTTTAAAACAAAATGGGTGGCAAGGTTTTGGATAAAACAAATGGATTTTACCTCTAACATTGCATGTGACACACATACATCCATAACCCGAGGCAAAAATTTATGAACAGAGACTGAAGTTATTTTTCCTAGATGGAAAGTAACAAAACAAGACTAACACAATTGGATTCAACCAAAAATATTAATTTTCCAAATTTTGGCAGTAGAAATACTAATCATAAAGCAGTGAACATGATTAATTCACCAACAATCGTACAAAAATCCTAAAAATATGGGGCCAGTGGCATTGGAAATGTATTTTCATACTGGTTCTACTGCAATTTGAATCATCTCAATCGGATCTACCAAACTCGAGTTATTTGCAAAAAGGTTCACAGATACATTTCAATTTTTATTTGCTGTTTCAAATTTTTAAACGAAAATTAGCGGGCGGGAAACTACTGGGCCATGCGGTTTTGAGGACTTGGGCCGGCCCAGGCGAGTTGTCCAGCTGGTTGAAAAAAAAGAAAAGGGGAGGAGAGGGCCCAGGCGGGCCAGGCCTGCATGGCCTACGTGGCCAAGTGGCCATGCAGCGCACGAGGCGTCCTCGTCCTCGCGACCCTGCTCGCGGGCGGACAGAAGAAAAAGTGCAGGGGCGAGCGGAGACTCACCGGCGGCGGGCGATGGCAAGGGCTGGGCGACGGGGGGGCTCTCTGGCGAGGTAGAGGCGAGCCGGCGCAGCCCAGGTGCGCGTCCAGTGCGAGCTCGGCGGCGTCGTTCCTCCGCAGCGGCTTCTCCTGGATGCTTCCTCCTCGCAGCAGCTCACGGACGAGGACGACTGCGGCATGCTCCGGCAGACCTGGACGAAGCGGAGGGGCAGTTTAGGTCGAGGAGGGCATGGCGAACGTGGTTAAAAAGAACGGGAGGGCAGAGGGCGTCGGCGTTGGGCGCCATCATCCACGCCACCCGACGGTGGCCACGGACGGGTGACCACGTCGTCGTGCCGCGGCTTCTGGCGTCTATGGCTTGCTCCGGCAGGTGCAGAGGAAGGGTGGGGAGGTGGAGTGAGGCAAGGGAGAGGCTGTGGCGCTCGGGCGGCTTTTATAGCCGAGGCCGGGCTCATGGTGGACACGGTGCACATGGCATGGCGTGGTGATCACGTCGGGGCGAGCACGAGCGAGGCTGCTGTGGCGCAGTACTGGCCTCGGGAGCAAGCACCTCGGGGAGAGGGACGCCAGGGTAGCATCATGGTGCAACCTCGGGCGCTGGGGCGTTCGTTTTCTTCTTATCCAAGATGTGGTGACCACCAGGTTGGCATGGTCGGGCAGAGGTGCTGGGGAGATTGGGGCACGAGGGGAAAGCACTAAGGAGCTCCAGGAATCCAGGGAGAGGTGCTTGACAAGGCTAGGGGCGCAGGGGTGCAGTCCTAGGGCCTTTGGTCCATGCCTATGCCATTAAGGGCATTGGGAAGGGGAAGGGGAAGGAAAGAGGAAGGGGGTGCTAGAGGGGTGGTGTAGAGATGCTTAGGGAAGCCAGGTAGGGTGCAGGTTCGTTGTTCCCCAGAGTTGACCAAGAGAGGAGGGAGGGAGAGAGAGGAAGTGATGGCAACTTACATAATCATGGCCGGCCTCATTTCTTGCTAAGCAAAACTAGCTCACACGCGTGATAGAGTGACCATGCAGGTTGTCCAAGGTTTGGTGCTGATGGTGGAGAGGCCAAGGTGATGATTTGGTCAGGTTTTGAGATAGTTTTGAAAAAGTAGAGATGAGGTTGGAAACTAATTCGGTCAAGATGACCATATTAGCACTTGCTCAAATCATGGTATGGGGCGGTGCTAATCTTCATAGATAGTTCAGAGAGTTGAACTCGAAAAAAGTTATTAGGACTCTTTCTAAGACATGGTAGAGATATAGATATATAGAGAGAAAAGGGACAAGCATGATCACATGCAATAATGCATAAGCATTATTATGTGTCAATAAAGAGGTATAGATGGTGCACAAAAGTTACTATATAACTTTGGCTCAAGAAATAAGGTTGGGATCTCTTCTATGGCTATGGCAATTTTTGAAATGAAAGTTAATTTTGAAAATGTTAAGAGAAACTAGGTGGAGTATAGGAGTTCAAAATCTTCCACTCACTTAATAAAGCAAGGTAGGTTTTCTCATGTTTAAAAACAAGCAAGAGAAAAAAAAGTCTATGTACCATAAACCTGCCTTTTGTTAGAAAAAGAAAACAAAACAAGGAGAATAGTTATAAAGCCAAAATATTTAGGAGGAGATAAGGTGATATAAAATACCACACACATTTCCTATTTTGTTTGAGAAAATAAAATGAAAAGCTTTGCTAAAACTAGAAATAGTTATATGGTCAAAATAGAGAAGAATCTTAAATAGGATTTTTGGTAGATAAAATATTTTGGGAGAAGTGATCTCAACGGTAGAGGGTGGCTACATAATGTAGCTACCATCCTCACTCTTGGTTTTGTGGAGATTAAACTTGGAATAAAAATAAACAAGAGGTAAAAGCGAAGAAAGTGATCTTAAGGTTAAACATTGGATAGGGTACAAGATGAAGTGAATATAACAATTTCAATGGTAGAATGGGACATGCAAGACGTGGAAGTTGTAGAGGGTGTCGCATAGATGAGATCCATGCATTGATATCACCAATAACAATTGTGGGTTCTTAAGATACGACTGGCAAAGTTGGAACATTTTAAGCCTGCCAAAACATCTTATTGACTTGGCTTCAAAATCATCAAGGATAAGTGGGTATAAGAAAGATTTGGTTCAAGGCAAGGACATGGTTGGGAAGTGGTCAAGACAAAGTAGGTCTAGGACTAGATGCATTGCCTTGGATGGAAAAAGGGGTGGCTTAATCCAGGGTCTCCAAAATGGAACCTGAAACAGTTTTAGGACTTAGCCAGATTTATGATGCCTTAGGGTTTTTGACTAGGGTAAGAGGGAAAAGATGTATTAACGGGTAGATTATCCCAAGTTTTGAAATCAAGGGTGAATTTACCACTAGAGGTGTTGTTCTTTGAGGTAACTCAAGACAAAACTCAACAAACAGAACAAGACAATTCATCTACCAATAGATCAAAGCAATTCAATATAACACGCAGATCAAGACAATTCATCTAATTAGTCTTAAGAAAAGTTTTTGTTCCCCGTGACTTTTGCAATATGGACAACTAATCAAGGTTGCAAAAGTTGGGGTGCTACATTTTCTTTCGGAAATACTTTCCTGCTAGTGCTCAACATATTGCTTTGCAGAAAATTTATAGTTTTGACCAGGAAGATGGAGAGAAATTGCCTGAAGCTTGGGAAAGGTTTTGTTCTCTTATCAGAGCTCGACCTGGACACGATCTGGAAAAGCATGATTTATTTGTTATATTTTATAGTGGACTAACCATTGAGTCTAGGGCATACCTGGATAGTTGTGCCGGATGTGTTTTCAGGAAAAGAACTCCAGACGAAGATGAAGAATTATTGGCTAGAATAGGCCGAAATCATGATGATTGGACTACACCTGAACCAACCCAACGCCAATATTGAAGAAGAGGGGTATGATTAAATTAAATGATGAAGATATGAGGGAAGCCAAGAAATCTCTTAAGGAGAAAGGTATTAAATCTGAAGATGTGAAGAATTTACCTCCCATAGAAGATTTATGTAAGATAACTCCCCCTTCATCCATGATTGAGGTACATTCTCTTCAACGCTTTAGTAGGGAAGATATTCCTTATTCAAAACCTCCCGATCAATGTTTATATGAGTTTGATAATTATATTGTTAAGCAAGATAATTTTAATACGAGAGTAGAGAATCATTTAATGGAAAATTCTCAAGCTATTAGTAAATTGCATGATATTGTGGAGAGAACCTCCAATGATGTTAAGATGCTTGTTAAACATTTTCATATGGTTCATACTCAAATTGATCAACTCACTAAAGTGCAAAATGACTTGTTAAAATTAGTTCTAAAGAAAAACATGCTTATGAAGTAACAACTAGAGGCGGTGTTTCCACTCAGGATCCTCTATATCCTGAGGGGCATCCCAAAAGAGTTGAACAAGATTCTCAAGAAACTGAAACTAGTGCTCCTTCTAAGAAAAAGAAGAAGAAACATAAAGCTGTTGTAGAATCCTCTGAGCCTTTTAATGATCCTAATAGTATTTCTATTTCTGATGCTGAAACTAAAGTGGTAATGAACATGATAAAGATAATGATAAGAATGATGCTTCTGATAAAGAAGAGGTTGAAGATGAACCCGAAAAGCATGCTAAAAATAAAAAGTATACTAAAGAAGATTTTATTGCTAAGAAACATGGCAATGAAAGAGAACCTTGGGTTCAAAAGCAAATGCCTTTTCTTGCTAAGAAAATAAAATCAAAGGAAGAAGAACACTATAATAAATTTTGTGATTGGATGAAACCTTTGTTCCTGCAAATCCCTTTGACTGATGTTATTGAATTGCCTCCTTATTCAAAGTATATGAAAGATATTGTCTCTAACAAAAGGAAAATTCCTAATGAGGAGATTTCCACTATGCTTGCTAATTACTCTTTCAATGGCAAAGTTCCAAAGAAGCTGGGCGACCCAGGTATACCGACTATTCCTTGTTCCATCAATAATAATTATGTTAGAACTGCTCTATGTGATTTGGGAGCAGGTGTTAGTGTTATGCCCTTTTCTCTTTATAAGAGACTCTATTTAGATAAGTTGATACCAACTGATATATCTTTGCAAATGGCTGATAAATCTAATGCTATTCCTTTTGTTATATGTGAGGATGTTCCTGTTCAAGTTACTAATAATTGCTTAATACTAACTGATTTTGTTGTGTTGGAAATGCCTGAAGATGATAATATGTCTATTATTCTTGGAAGAACTTTTCTTAACACTGCAGGGGCTGTTATTGATTGCAATAAATGAAAAGTTACTTTCAATGTTGATGACAAGGAGCATACTGTTGATGACAATTTCTAATGTGAGAACTATTAAAGTGGGAGTTATTGATTGTCCTATATATGATCCTAAACAAGGATATCAAAATATTATGATTGGATCCATATCAATACAATACAAGGTAACATGATTGATTTGAGGTTTATTTCTTCTTATGCAATGTAAAATTTATTTGGTGGCAAGACTTGATCAACCTTGTTAAAAAGTACATTTTATATGTATAGAGGAGCTAAACAACATTTCTTTCTTTCTCCATGCTTGTTTTACTTGCTGTAGCACTAATTGTTTTGCAAGGTGCTTTAGTTGTTTAGAGGTTTGAAAATCTTTTTCTACCCTGAAATAATAATTTTAACACCCAGAATGTGCATTTTTCAATGTTTTAAAAAATTTACAAAAATTATACCGTTGGTCTTCTTTTTCGAAAAGCAACCTAGGAGTGCCTGGGGCTGACCAGTGGGGTACCCCAGGGCTGCCCCCCATGAGCCGGTGCGGCCAAGGAGGGGGGCGCCACCCTGTGGTGTGGGCCCCTCCTTGCCCCACTAAGTCATCCCTTCCTCCCATTCTACTCTCTCTCCCGAAAAAACTCGTACCAACTTTCTCTCACACGCGTTTTTGCTCAAGAGCTTAGGATTTCTCGATCTCTTTGCTCAGCCCAGATTTCTGTCTGAAATTTGGCACATTTGCTCTCCGGTATGTGACTCCTCCGATTATCCAAATAGAATTTTGTTTGGTTGAGTATATCTTGAGTATTTTGCTGTTGTAGGTAACATGTTAAGTGAGCTTTCATGCTTGTTCTAAGTTGTAAAAAATAGTTTTGATGCATGTTTAGTACTCTACCAAGTTCCTATAGTAGTTTCCCTCATTTATATGTCTCAAAATCAACTTTTATAATGTTTGTTAAAAATTTCAGAATAGGCACCAACTCAACCAACATGAATTGGAGTGCAAGAAGTTATGAGAGTTCACCGCGAAGAGGGAGTATACCCCTCCTACTACCCATGCACCGATTTTATGAGGAGTGCAGGAATCTTGCAAGATGTTCAAAATCTGATTTCCAATGCAGGGTTGGAAGGTTATGTTGTTAGTGAACCTTACCAATATGCAAAACTAATCATGTTAGTGGTGCAGGATTTTGAATTCCATTGGTCCCAACCTAACCCCATGGTTCGATACAAAATTTATAATAAAACTATCGACTTGCCCTTTGATGATTTTTGTGCAGCTATTAGAGTGCCACAATAGGGAGTATGCGAGAAGGTTAGGGGACGGCTGCAGGAGCTCTCGAGTCTATACAAGATGATCTGTCAAGGGAGAAGCTTCTCAGATGAGAGTGGTAAAATTCGTAGTATTCAACTCCCAGCTATTCGCTATTTTGCTTACTTTATCACCAAGTGCGTACTTGCTAGAAAGAATGCAAATAAGTTATGTATCCAGGGTTTGGTTTTCCTAGCTGCTGCATTGCAACGTGATAGGACTTATAATTTGGGTGCTTTGATAGCCTTTAGACTTGCTACTAACCGTGATAAAGGAGGAATTTGTGGAGGTCTCATCTCCTCTAGTTTGCTAGCTATGCATGGTGTAGAAACTCACCCTCTTGATGTTCAGCTCTCCATAGAGAAAATTGATATTGTTTCCATGATAAAACATGACTTTGTTTCTGATTGGTCTAATTTGAGTAACCTGTCTTATGAGATAACCTTTTACAAGAAAAATTGGAGAACAACTAAAAAAAACTGAAAGGCTAGTAGGATTGCCTACACCTACTTTGTTTAACCTTGATTCCAGGAAAAATTGGTCGGTCACAGAAGATAAACTAGATGCATACATAGAGGGGGATGGCCATCATGCAGTGGACGGCACTGAGGAGGCCGAGGAACCCCTCGACTTCTCATCCGATGCAGCGAGTTCTTCACATCAACATTTTGGGCATGTGGAGCCTTCACCCTTTTCTTCTGCACAGGGACCTTTTTATGACCACGCCATGTCTGATCCACCGGCGTGGAACCCTGACCCTCGATGGGGTTGATCTCCACTTAGGCCAAAAGCCTAAGCTTTGGAAGAGGTATGCCGGCATCACTCATTCATTGCATATTACAATTGCCGGATACTTGTACATACTTGTTTCGCTTCTTAAGGTGGCCTCTAATAAGAGGGAGATGATATTTGGGGAAGTGTTGTTTGAAAACAGATTCTGGATTGATACCAAAAAAATTCTTAAAAACAGTCAGAACGTTATTTTACGAAGCCAATTCTTAAAAACAGTCAGAATGTTCCCCAGGTTATTATCTAACTTTCATTAGTTGAGCACTTTTCGAGTTGAGCAGCGGAAGATTTTCGTAAAAATCGGTTACTGTACTGCTGTCAAGTTTGACGAATTTATGCTACTTTGTGTTTATGTGACTCTTTTAGTTTTCATTCTTTTGTCTTTGCTTTGTTTCTTTCCTAAAACACAAAAAGACCAAAAATATTTCTGTTTTTTTATCTTTACCATTTGCTTATTTTGGTTTCTTGCTCCTATTTTGCTTTATTTGCTATCGTTGGTTTGCTATGAGAAAATCCAAAAATATTTTGCTTTGTTTGCATGTTTCATTTCGTTCTTGTTTCCAATTCGAAAATACCAAAAATGTTTGTTATTCTTCTCTGGTTTTGTAAAGTGGCTATGGTCACCTCAGATCACCTAAGATCATAGTATCACAAAAAGAATTTCTAAAGTTATTTTCTTTCAAGATAAAGTGTTTGCCAAATGTCTTACCCTTACTTTGTGTACCTTCAAAATCTTATAAAAGCTTTTATAAATATTTTGGTTGCCTAAAATAAAATGGAATGATCCATATTTCGTTTTTACTAAAACCTTGGGTCATTCAACTCTTTCTAAAACATTCTCCCACTCTAGTCTTTTGGTTTTTCTAAAATAATTCAAGTTTAAATCTTCACAAAACCAAGAGTGGGAATGATGGATACATTATGTAGTAATCATCTACACATGAGATAATATTTTCCCAAAATTATGATTACTCAAATAAAGTTATTCCTATTTCTTTTCCAAAATTCCCAAAGCCCTATTTGACCTTCTTCTCTATTTGGCCACAAAACCATTTCTAGTTTCATCAAAACTTTTCCAAATTATTTCTCAATTAAATTAGGAAATGTGGGTGGTATTTTATATCACCTAATTTTCACACAAAAATAATTTCTATAAAACTATTTTCGTTGTTTTATTTTCTTTTTGACACGATGCATGATTATGGTTCTTATACCATTTCTTGCATTTTCTTGCTTAGATCAAATATGAGAAAATCTACCTTGCCTGATAAGTAAGTGGAACATTTGGAAAACCTATGTACGCTCATGCTATTCTCCAAAGTTTTTCTAAAAACGTTTCAAATGCATTTCCTTCAAATTGACCTTAGCCATAGGAAGTGATTCAAACATCTATCAAGTGTTTTAAAATTTTAGTGACAAATCTTAGACCTCAAATGCAACTCTCCGATCCACCATATATCATCACCACCTTGCCCCTAAATAAAAATGAGAGTGGTGGCCGCATGATCATTCTTGGCACGAAAATATCCATTCTCTCCCAATCCCTCGATTACCCTTCTAATATTCATCCAACAACCAGAGGTGTTGCACCACCACCCTCATTAGTGCATGATCATCTTACCTCTGATCCATAGCTCCATCCCTTTGACCTCTTATGCTTGGCAAGGATGAGACCGGCCATGTTTGCATTATTGCATGAGGACAAACCTCTCTATCCTAAGGTGACTCCTTTCTCAATTCTGGTTTTATTTAAATAAACCATGCCAAACCCATCGCAACAATTCACTTCTCCTTCTATTGACTCGTGTGATCAAATTCTCCTTCTCACTAAACCCTAGGACTTGAGCTTCTACTAGTACATAAATGGGTCTTCCAAGATCAACTTCTAGTCACTTTTGTGGATGAATTTTCTCTCTCAATTCTCAACCAAATTGGATTCCTAAAAATTCGCTAGTCTTGTGCCAACTAACTCATCCTATTTTCATCATTTTCTTAACCTATATCACTTCATATCGGTCGGGACAAAAACCCCAAAATGTGCCTTTGAGCAAGTTTGGTCACATAGACCATGTGCTATCTATCTTGTCCCTCCCACTTAATCTCCCTTTTATTTGTAAAATTATTTCCCTCTCGTTTTCCCCTCGCTCCCCTGAATTATGCACACTTGGTCAGCCATTTAGGCTTGCTAGTTAAAAGTGCCCGGCCATGCATGGTCCAAAAACCGGCCATGCCATCCATGCACCATCTCCCTTCACTTCCCTTCTCTCTCTAGATGCCAAACCACACGGGGCCCTTTCACATGCACCGTCCTCTCCCTCTGATCGTTCTCCACTGTGTCTCTACTGCATCCTTGTTTGATAGTGCTTGGGGACAAGGAAAAGAGAGAGAGAACACATGCAAGCTCGGGACGAAATACTGCAAAGATCTTGCAGCAGCTCTCCCCCACTTCTGGCCAACACAAGGGCCACACTGCACGCCTGCACAGCCATTATGTTCCCTCTCCTATCCACCTAGACCTCCCCTTCCATCTTTTCTCGCCCGTGGTCACCACATGAGGACACCGACTACCTCCTTTCCCTCTGCTGCTAGTGCCCACGATTCCAGCGTGTCATCGAAGCTCGCTGCACCCCTCTGACCGTCCTAGACAACTCCATTTTCACCCTCTCTCACTCCCTCTCGCTGAGCAGCTCGTGATCACCCCCGATGGGTGACGTGCACGTCAACCCGAGCATGTCCACGTCGCCTACCTCTCCCTACCCCCACGGTGCACTCCGCCTCTCCACCATGGACGAGAACAGCACGCCAGCACAGCTAGACAAGCACGGGCACGAACCCTGCCTCTCCCTTTCACTCAACATCGAGGACGCCGTGTCCCATCATTTAGTCGAGCACCTTGCTGGCCGCCAGAAACTCGTGCTGTCTCCCTCCCTCTCGATGCATGCGACACGCGCGTGCGTCCACGGCGTGGCACCGTGTCTCAGACATGTAGCACGCTGCCCCTCTCGACCTATCCCGTGCTGCCGCCAGTCGTCACTCGCCTCGCCGCACCGTGTCCACCGTGCACCCGCTCGCCCCATTAAAAAGGCCACGACGCTCTCTGCTCTCCTCCGTTCACCACAGACACCGCAACACCCTCTCCTCCTCCTGAGAAAAAGGAACCCCGCATTCCCCTGCTGCTCAAGATCCTTGTTCGACGTCGTCGCTTTCCCGTCGGAGGTGGCCGCCGCTGCATGCCGCTATTCCCTCTTCCTTCTTTGTTCTCTGGAAGCTACCAACTTCCCTCTCTCTAACACGCGTCCTCCCACTCCCTAGGTTGGCCCGTAGGCGTCGCGCTCGTGAACACGCCGGGCGGCCAGTCACCGTCGACCTCGCCCGACCGCTACTGTTTGGGCCGCCGCCACGTCTGTTCGGAGGAGCAGTCTCCGCCGCACCTGACGCGCCCTCCCCCGCTGGATTCAGCAAGCCCTAGGTGAGCCCTCCATCCCCGTCTACGACGTCTGTGTCGGCGTCCACCGCCGCTGAGGCCATCTCTGTTTCGTCCGACACGCCCAACCCCACCTTTTTCTGCATCCCAAGGTGAGCCCGATAGCCTCCAGAACCCGCTAGGGTTTCCTGCGCCGGTGTCTCCCATCCCGTCGAGGAAGAAATGGTAGGGACCGTTGGATCCAGATCCAACGGGTGCATGCACTCACGCCCCTTGCCCGCGCGCCAGCGTGGCTGTCCTCGTCAGCGGTTTTGAACCCGCTGGTTCCCGCATGTCTGCGGATGCGGGTGGGCTGCCCAGCAGCTGATCCAAGCCGGATCTGGGCCGCGCCGCTGAACCCGGCCCAATTCCTTTCCCTCCATATTTTAGTTCAAATCTGCCAGTAAATCTCTGTCCAGCTTTTAAATCGCCATAAATTCATAAAACGTCCAAAATTGATGATTCAAAATTCTGGAGGCTTGTTAACAAAATACCTACCTCGGGCAATTGCATGCATGTGATTTTGTGCTGTGAATATGTGCTGTTAAATAAGCACCTAACAAGTATCAGATTGTGTATTTTATTTACTTTGCTAGATTTATAAAACATTTCTGCATGAGGTTAATTTTTGTTGTAAAGTAGATGTAAGTAGCTTTATTTTGGCACTAGACTCACATGCAGGAGCTTCCTGGATTTGAATTGTTTTAGAAAACAAGATCTGTCCAGGGAGCCAGTAAATGATTTTTGGTTTGAAAAATAATAACGATTTTGAAACAAAACCAAGTGCTACTGTTAGATATATCTATAGGGTAATTTTGTGCCAAAGGAAATATTTTTAAGAGTTACTAGGACAGTGCCCGCGCGTTGCGGCGGATTTTAAATATTTTCTCTATTCACTAATATAATACATTAAGGAAAACTATTTCAGTTTGACAATATATCTTATACGGAGGAAGTAGTAATCATAACATCTGACTGATATATTTCATTCCATCAACTTCTATCAGCTTTCGCTATTGGGCTCCTTCTTTCCAAGGTTGTTGCCTCTTAACTTGTAGTGTTGATACAAAAATGTGGCAAATAGATCTAAAAAAAAAGTTCCGGTAAATATACCATGACAACAACTAACAAAAAACCTCGTTGTATTTCTCTACTTGTCGATGGACTCCACATCTAACTATTGGTGAGCTTAGAGCATCTCTAGCAGACCCCCCATATCGGCCTAGAAACGCAACTTGGAACCGATATGGGGTTTAGGCCGTTTTTTTGGCCGAGACCAGACCCCGCATCGGGGGTCTGTCCTAGACAACAGATCCATGCCGCAACCCAAACCCCCGAAAAGCCCGCATATATAGCGGTTGGCGCGGCGGATTGGGGCCAAATCCCATCCGCTCCTCCGCCTCTCCACCTCCCGCCGACGAGCAATTGCTCCCCCGCCGGCGAGCAATCGATCCACCCATGCGTAGATCTACCATCCCCAACTCCCGCTGGCAACGATGGTGAAGGGGAATGGGCGCGGGGGCAGCCAGATAGGCCGCGGCGGAACCACCCCCCCGCAGCCGTCGAGAAGACGGAGGAGGAGAAGGTCCTCTCCGACGCGGCGCACATCCGCGGTAGCTACCGCTACCGCAACCACGGTGTCGGCCGCCCGCCTTCGGCCGGCGGCAGTCGGACCGCTACCGCCACCGCCGTGCCTCCTCCCCTTCCGCACCGTCCTTGTCTTCGAGCTCCCACCAGCGCCCGTTGATGGCGTTGGTGGTGAAGATGGAGGAAGACGATCCGCAAGAAAAATTCCATGGGGAATCACTCATTCCACTTACGTGCCTCACTGGTAGAAAAAAGGCCATCAGTCGCGGTGCGCAACTACCATTGGTCGCGGTTGCGCAACCGCGACCAATTAAGCGCGACTAAAGCCCCCCCCCCCCCCTTTAGTCGCGGTCGCTTACGAACCGCGACTAAAGGCCCGTCCACGTGGGCTCCAGGCGACCGTCGGGGCGGAGGCCCTTTAGTCGCGGTTCTTCTGGCCGACCGCGACTAAAGGCCGCCGCAGGTTTAGGGTTTTAGGCCCCCCCCCCTAAACCTGCCCCCCCCCCCTAAACCTGTTTTCTGTTTAATTTGTATTTCTGTTTAGGGTTTTATTTCTTTTGTGCTTTATTGTAATTTTGAAAGAGTTTCACATATTCTACGGTACTACATACATGCATGCATATGAATGTACAATTTCAAACAAATTTGAAATTAGAACCAAAAAGAATTCAAGAGGAATATACAATATATATTCAATATCATCGGATGACCATATACAAGTTTGAACAAGTTTCCATACATAATTTAATGCATGTATAGTTCTACGTCCTCTACGTAGTGTTTTCCTGTAGGATCGATAACTTCCCTCGCTAACCATCCAGCTAGTTCCTCCTGAAGTGGTCGGAAGCGAGCTTCTGGACTAAGCGTCATCCGGAGGTTATTCCTCTTGATGTTGAGCTCATCCGACTGGTCCCGCTCATTGGTGTATCTCCGGATCCTCTCACAAACATAGTATCCACATAGATTGGTCCCCGGTGGCTGAATATCCCCGGTCGTCCGCACTTGCCCTTTTAAAATGTAGCTCTTTTTTGAATTCACCGACCTTTTCATTTACGAACCGTCTCCAAACCCTACGAGGCAAAGAAAATTAAATGAACAAGAGAGTTATTAATTAGTTACTTGATATTAGGAAATGATGAACGAAATAGGCCGATCGATATAGAGCGCAAATGAATGAAAACAATTACTTTTGCATCATTTTTCTCATGTCGGCCCAAAGCGCCGCATCCATATTCGGAGAGTCGTGGACGAGAGCTGTGGAGGTGTGAATTTGAATTACCATCGGAATCCGGTGGAACTCGCGGACACGATACATGCACGATCATGCATATATAACTCATCGATTAGCCACATACCATGCATGGAGAGTAAACAAAAGAGAATGTGCTCAAGACAGAAACACTCACCCAAAATGGTAAGGAAATAGAATATCACTTTTGAGTTGCTGTTTTCTAATAAACCGAAACGAGGTCTTCCTCCACGTCGTCGGGGTGGTGTTTTAACACATATGAATTAACGATGTGTGGGTCAATGAACCCAACATCATTGATGTTCCTTATTTGCATTTACAGCTTCTTCATTCTGCATAATAGCGTAGACAACAAGATAGTTAGGACAATATATAGTGCAGGCAATGAACGAGATGGGGTAGAAATTAATAAATCACTTACAGAACATAGCAACTGATGATAGATTTGTCGAGCTCGCGCAGATTGAACAGCTGAAACAATTCACTCCGATGAATTGTTATATAGTAATGTTTGAAGTGATGCTCAACTCTAACTTCCGCATAAATATAGTCTTTGGCGTTTTTAAGTTTTATGTAACTCTTGTACCAATTTAGCGAGACCTTTCATTTGTCGAGGTAGATCCTCTTCCTGCGCGAGGCTCGACGAGAGGGCCATTCTTCACATATGTAAAAACTACGTCCTTCATTGGCGCCTCATCAAGGCCTAACGGTTGCACGAAGAGTGATACCTAAGTCGGCCGCTTGTTCTACGGCACTCGTTACGGTCAATCCATGTGCTGCCGCAGCTGCTATGATATCGGGGGCATACGGACCGGCGGCTTGCACTATGAGCGGGGCGACCGATTGTTTACTTTGTTCCCCGAGCTGGGCAACTTCTTTCCCCCTTTCTAATTTTTTCTCGGGCAAATCTTGGTTCTTCTTGAACGCGAGTGCTTGCCTACGAAGTTCACGTGCATAGTCGTCAGGCAGATTCTTTGCGGCTTGGGACGGTGTGTTCAAAAATGACTTATCCCACTTCTTTTGCTCATCAGAATATACTGGCTTGGGCTCGCCCTCTATTTTCTTCTTGCAGCTCGCCTTCCATTTCTCTAAATCAGCAGCCGCGCCCGCCTCGACTTCCTCGGCACTACTTTCCCAAGGCCTCGTGGGGAGAGGCTTCGGTGATACCTCCGGTACCTTTGTTTTCTTAGGTACGTAAGGGTCCGGGTTAATAATCCGGGACTGCTGCTACTGCTTCTTCGCCGGAGGTGGATTGGGGGCGGCGTACGCTACCCGCCGGGGCGGACTAGGGGCGGCGGCTGCTTACCCGCCGGAGGTGAATTGGGGGGCGGCATCGGCCCTCGTGAAGGAGGTGTAGGTGAAGCACCACCACCACCGCCACCGCCGCCACCACCACCACCGTAGGGGGGTGGACTTGTTGGCGCCTCGCCTGGAAACTTGATAAACTTCTTCTGCCATAGAATGAACGGCGCTTGACATCTCCAAGTCTTGTCGCCCCTTCAGGTGTAGCAATGTCAATGTCCAGGTCCGCAAACCCTTGGACTATGTCCTCCACCGTGACACGAGCATAGCCATCTTGAATGGGTTTGTTGTGGTGGAGTGCTCCAGGTGGTAAAGCACTGCCGATGGCTACCTTCATGGACATGTTCCCGATAGGATAATACAGATGAAATGCTTTCATCTCCTTTATATCGTCCACGGGGTAGCGAGGAGGCTCCGGTGCGGTAACTTCGACCACCGGAGGCTCCGGTGCGGTAACTTCGATCGTCGGTGCACCGGCCGATGGGGCCTCCGTGGAAGCCACGCTGCTTCTCCGCGGCTGGCTTCCGAGATCCAATGGATGATCTTCATGCTGCGCCCGAGCTGCATCTCTTTCGGCTACTAGTACACTCACGGTTTTCTTCATCACATCCATTTCCGATACCAACTGCGCCACAACATCTTTTTCCCGATCCATCTTTCTCTTACGGCTCACGTAACCGTACGGGTCATCGTTACGGGGAACCCTATTTTCCATGGAATGTGCCCCATGCCTCGTACACGTCCTCCGTGTTCGGGATTCCCGAGGGCTTTTGTCAGGGCGTCGTTCTCTCTGTTGAACTTGATCCTCCCTCTTGAGCATCCCTCATTGCCTCAATAAGCTTTTGGGTGGGTGTAATTATTTTGCCCTGGTAAACACACTCCCCTGTCTCCGGGTTCAGCGATCCCCCATGCCCGTACCACCAGCTTTTGGCCCTTGGGTCCCATCCCTCCGTACCTGGACGGATTCCTCGCGCCCTCAGCTCATTCTCCATCTTCTCCCACCTAGGCTGCCAAAAGCGATACCCTCCTGGCCCCATTTTATGATTGTACTCCTTCTTGGCCGCATTTTCCTTATTTTTTTCGATAGTTCAAGGAACTACTCCGATTTCTTTTGCTTCACAAATTCTGGCCAATCATGTTGCAGTTTCTCATATTTTCCATTGAAATCCGGAGTCTTGCCCTGGTTGACAAAGTCATGGGCTAGATTTTGCTTGTATTTCCAGAATGCGTTGGCCATCCTAGAAAGAGCGAACTGTTTGACTAGCTTACGCCTCTTCTTGTTTTCCGCAATCTTGTTACCCTCCTCATCGTATTTGCGGTATTCCGGAGGTAGAACGAAATGTTCCATAAGCTTGTTGAAGCAATCTTTTTTTGTTCTCTTATCGACAAAAGTGAAACCAACACGTGCCTTCTTTGGCTCATTCCACTCCTGGAGGGTGATCGAGACGTTGTCTCTAACAACGGCTCCGCATTGGCCGACAAACTTGGTGGCGTTCTTGCTGGGCTCCAGCGGCCTGCCGGTTGCTTCGTCGACAACATCGATGGTGCATGTTTCTCCCGCTTTCATCGTCTTGGTTGCGCCACGCTTTGACGATGACGTACTCGATTGTTTCGACGATCCGGCCGAGGGCTAAAATAAGAAAGAGAGGCGCGCGCGTTAGTACACACATATTTATTCAAATCGGTGAGTTTGTATCACCAGAGGCTCAATGTATATATATATACCTCGGCGCCGGAGGTGGTTGCTACTTTCAACTGAAGATTATCGTCGTTTATCGACGTTCCTTCGGCACCATCTTCCTGACCATGCCCTTCATCTTCACCCTCAAAGTTCAGATAAGAATCAATATCATCTTCTTCTTGTCCGGTCGGCACATATAGAACATCGCCTTTTATGATGCCGAAGATTTGTTCTTCAGCGTCCGGATCATAGTTGTCCATAATCGGGTCAGCTCTATCGTCCGCCATATGTCAGTCCTGAAAACATGTAGTAAAAACAAATTAATTAAGTGAAGAAGGGGGGCGGTGGCGGTGGCGAAAGGGGGGCGGTGGAGAAAGGGTGGCGGTGGCGAAAGGAGTGGGGGCGGCGAGAGCGAGGCCGGCGCGTGCGCGGTGAGAGAGAGAGGGCCGGCCGGCGGCGCGCGGGGAGGGGAGAGGAGGAGGGCGGCGAGGAGCACGGACGCGCGGTGAGAGAGAGACTGGCGCGGTCTTTTTGATGTTTGTAACTAAGTTTTTTTGTTACAATTTAAAGTATAGATATAGATATATAGAATTTAATTAAGTTACCATTTTAATTAAAAACTTTTACAAATTTACAAATTTACAATTTAATTAAGTTACAAACTTTTACAATTTAATTAAGTTACAAACTTTTACAAATTTACAAACTTTTACAAAAAAAGAAAATTTGGCCGGCCGGGCCATGGCCAGGCCGCCTCTCTCTGTTCTCCTCTCTCCGCGGCAGAGACGACGGCCGGCGGCGCGCGCCCACGGGCCGACCGACGGCGAGCGGCGCGCGGGAACGGAGCGGCGCGCGCGGCGCGGCAGTGGCGGCGGCGGCTACACACGGCGACGGCCGACGCGCGAGCGGCGCTAGCTGGCGCGGTGGCGCGCGGAGGAGCAAGGCGGCCGGGGCGGCGGCGGAGGAGCAGGGCGGCGCGCGGCAGAGACGTACGGGCGGAGGAGCGGGGCGGCGCGCGGAGGAGCGGGGGCGACGACGACGGCCGGCGAGGGTTTGGGCGCGGAGAAGCGGGACGACGGCGTTCGGGCGCGGCGGCGGATGAGCGGAATCGACGAGGAGAAGAGCGGCGCGGCGGTTCGCGCCGCGCCGATGTTATAGCCCCCCCTTTAGTCGCGGTTGGGGAGGCGAACCGCGACTAAAGGTACCCTTTAGTCGCGGTTGGCCTCCCCAACCGCGACTAAAGGTATTTCGGCGGGTTTGGAGTTCCCGCGCGCAGCCATCTTTAGTCGCGGTTGGCACTGGCCAACCGCGACTAAAGTATTTTTGAAAATACTTTTCTTTTTCAAAATCGAGAAAAATCGAGAAAAATAAAACTAATTCAATTCAAATTCCTAAAAATACAAATAATATATCAAAAAAATCAGAAAAATAAAACTAATTCAATTCAAATTACTAAAAATACAAATAATATATAAAAAAAATCAGAAAAATAAAACTAATTCAATTCAAATTCTTAAAAATACAAATAATATATCAAAAAATTCAAAAAAATAAAAATAATTCAATTCAAATATTTAAAAAATACAAATAATATATCAAAAAATTCATAAAAATTAAACTAATACATTTCAAATTTTTTAAAATACAAATAATATATCAAAAAAACAGGAAAATAAAACTAATTCAATTCAAAATCTTAAAAATACAAATATTATATCAAAAAATTCAGAAAAATAAAACTAATTCAATTCAAAATTTTAAAAATACATATAATATATCAAAAAATTCATAAAAATAAAACTAATTCAATTCAAAATCTTAAAAATACAAATAATATATCAAAAAATTCAGAAAAATAAAACTAATTCAATTTAAAATTTTAAAAATACAAATTGTCAAAAATTAATAAAAATAAAACTAATTCAATTCAAAAGTTCGTTGGCCCCCTCTTCCCGCCTCTTTCCGCCGAGCCCCTCTTCCCTCCTCGTCTTCCCGCCATTTCTTCCCTGTCTTCCCGCCTCTTTCTTCCCGCCAATTGTTTCCCGCCAATTTCTTCCCGCCACTTTCTTCCCGCCAATTTCTTCCGGCCTCTTTCTTCCCGCCAATTTTTTCCCACCAATTTCTTCCCGCCACTTTCTCCCCGCCTCTTTCTTCCCGCCTCCTGTCTTCCCGCTCCCATTTTTCCCGCCATTTGTCACTACATATAGGTAGCCCGGCTTGGCCAGCATTATCACATCTCTACAATCTCTCATCACTCTCTCATGGCTTCCACCGCACCCACTCTAACCTACCAGCAGGTGGAGGAGCTTTGCGCCTCGAACTACCCTTGCCCTCCGGGCTACCGCGTCCCTGCCGGCTGGAGCCTAAGCGCCGGGCGGCGTGCCGGTCCCTCCCGTCCCTCGAGGTGCCGCGCGCCGGGCGGCCATCACGAACCACTACTACCTCGACCTCACGCCGGAGCAGCGGATGAATCCCCGGCGGCATCCCGAGTAACCGGCATACTTGGGACGCCTTCTTCATCAATCGGCGTGAGAGGGCGCTCGCCGAGTATGAGGAGGACGGTCTGCCTCCTGGAAACTTCCACGAGGCTGGCCGTCGGCTATGGTGGTACGGCCGGACTCTGCAGAGCGTCATGGACTACATCACGGCCGGCGATATCCCCCGCCTGCGCTACCCTCGGTTCGAGCCACGAGCGTCTCCCGACGACAGCGACGACAGCAGCAACGATGACGCCGGCAACTTAGAAGGCGACGACTACCAGTACAACGGCGGCGGCTATGAAGACAACGAGTATGCATATTATACGCCTAGGCAGGAGTATGACTAAATCACTCCAAATTTCATGTATGCAGGAGTATGACTTAGTCACTCCAAATTTCTGTATGCGGGAGTATGACTTAGTCACTCCAAATTTCATGTATGCAGGAGTATGACTTAGTCACTCCAAATTTCATGTATCATCAGTGCTATCTCGAGTCAATTGAATCATTCGAAAATGGACACCAAACACATCACGGGTAATATAATTCACATGATTCATTAAACAAAGTTTGGTACAATAAATTATTACACATCATTTCTTCCCTTGTGTCCCTGCTTTCTTACGATTGTGCCGTATCCATGGAGCATCCTCATCATTTAACTGAATGCTTGGGTCGGTGTTCACTTTGAAGGGCGGAATTTCAGCAAACATATTATAATCTTCGACATGTACTGTCTTGTCCTCCACTCCCACGATGTTTCTTTTCCCTGAAATAACAATGTGGCGCTTTGGATCATCGCATGATGTACTGATCGTTTTCTTATCTTTCCTTTTCCTCGGTTTGCTACTCATGTCCTTCACATAGAAAACCTGAGCGACATCTTTCGCTAGGACGAATGGTTCGTCAAGGTAACCAAGATTGTTGAAATCCACCATTGTCATTCCGTATTGCTTGGTCCACCTTTACCCCACCTCCTGTTAGCTTGAACCATTTGCACGGAACAAAGGGACCCTAAAGGAGGGTCCATAGTCAAGTTCCCATATCTCCTCTATGTAACCATAATATGTGACCTTTTGCCCATTCTCGGTTCGTTGCATCAAAGCGGACACCACTTGTTTTGGTTGGTGTTCTTTTTATCTTGGGCGATCGTGTAAAATGTATTCCCATTTATCTCGTACCCTTGGAAAGTCGTTATAGTCGAAGATGGTGTCTTGGCCAACATGTATAGCTGATCTACAACCTTATTGTCACTCATTAAATGTTTTCTCAACCAAGCTACGAAAGTCTCCATGTGGGCCTTCCTAATCCGGGATTCGGGCTTCCCAGGGTTGTCCGAGCGTAAAATATTCTTGTGTTTCTCAAAGTACGGAGCCACCAAGCTGGAATTGGTCAGAACTGTGTGGTGTGCTTCAGTCAGAGAATGGCCGTCCATACATATCATTGATTTCCTTCCGATAGTCTCCCCTCGTGCCTTTTCCACTTAGTCTCCCCTCGTGCCGCGATTGAGGAAGACCAATCGGCTTAAGGTCAGGAACAAAGTCAACACAAAACTCAATTACCTCCTCATTTCCATAGCCCTTGGCGATGCTTCCTTACGGCCTAGCACGGTTACGATCATATTTCTTTAATACTCCCATGAACCTCTCGAATGGGAACATATTGTGTAGAAATACGGGACCGAGAATGGAAATCTCATCGACTAGGTGAACCGGGAGGTGCGTCATAATATTGAAGAAGGATGGCGGGAACACCAACTCGAAGCCGACAAGACATTGGATCACATCGTTACGTAACCGTGGTAGAACTTCTGGATTGATTACCTTACGAGAGATTGCATTGAGGAATGCACATAGCTTCACAATGGCTACTCGAACATTTTCCGGCGAGGAGCCCCCTCAAAGCAATCGGAAGCAATTGCGTCATAATCACGTGGCGGTCGTGAGACTTCGGGTTTTGGAACTTTTTCTCCGCCATGTTTATTATACCCTTTATATTGGACGAGAATCTGACGGGACCTTCATCTCGCTCGGGCATTCAAAAAAGATGACCTTCTCTTCTTTGGTCGGAGCGTAGGCTGGCACGACCTTGAAACCGTTCCGGATGCCGGTCATCGGGGTCTTTCAAACTTTGCTTGGTCTCGCCGTGCTTCCTTTGTATCATTTGACTTCCCATACACGCCCAAGAAGCTTAGGATGTTCACGCAAATATTCTTCGTAACGTGCATCACGTCGATTGCGAAGCGGACTTCTAGGACTTTCCAATATTCTAGCTCCCAGAATATAGATTTCTTCTTCCACATGGCTACGTGCCCGTCGGCTCCCTTCGGAACCGATTGTCCGCCGGGACCCTTTCCAAAGATGACTTTCAAATCCTTGACCATATCAAATACCTCGGCACTAGTGTGTTCCGCGAGGCTTCGGCCGGTGATCTGCCTTGCCGTTGTAATGCTTGCCTTTCTTTCTTCTTGGATGAACTTTCGGAAGAAATCGACGATGCCCAAGGTACACGTTCTTCTTACAATTTGGCAAATGTACACTTTCGGTCTCATGTAAGCGGTGCGTGCATGCATTGTATCCCTTATTTGACGGTCCCGAAAGGTTACTAAGAGCGAGGCCAATCGTTGATGGTTACGAAAAGCAACGCTCGTAGGTCAAATTCCTCTTCTTTGTGCTCATCCCACACACGGACACCGGGTCTGCCCCACAGCTGTAAAAGCTCATCAACTAATGGCCTTAGGTACACATCGATGTCGTTGCTTGGGTTGCTTCGGACCTTGGATGAGCAACGGCATCATAATGAACTTCCGCTTCATGCACAACCAAGGAGGAAGGTTGTAGATGCATAGAGTCACGGGCCGAGTGCTATGGCTGGAGCTACGCTCGCCAAAAGGATTCATGCCATCCGTACTTAGACCAAATCTTATGTTCCTTGCGTCGACTGCAAAATCTTTGAACTCTCTCTCGATCTTTCTCCATTGCGTTCCATGCGGGGTGTCTCAACTCCCCGTCCGACTTACGGTCCTCTTTGTGCCATCGCAACAACTTGGCATGCTCTTTGTTCACGAACGGACGTTTCAACCGTGGTATTATAGGAGCATACCACATCACCTTGGCGGGAACCCTCTTCCCGGGTTTCGGCCCTCAACATCGTCACCGGGGTCATCGCCTCGATCTTATAACGCAATGCGGTGCATACGG
This sequence comes from Lolium rigidum, assembly GCF_022539505.1. Lineage (NCBI taxonomy): Eukaryota > Viridiplantae > Streptophyta > Magnoliopsida > Poales > Poaceae > Lolium > Lolium rigidum. Next base: position 274,573,752 of record NC_061508.1, read on the forward strand.
GCATTCATTCAAATTCTCGTATTCACCGCGGTAGAGGATGCGATCGTTGATGCATGCATGTATCTTGAGAACCTCTAAACCTAGAGGGCAGGCAACCTTCTTTGCTTCGTACGTACTGGCGGGCAACTCGTTATTCTTTGGAAACATATTCTTCAACATTTTCAGCAAGTTTTCAAATGCCGAGTCAGCTACACCTTCCCGTGCCTTCCATTTCAGCAAATCCGAGTGTGCAGCCCAGCTTTTTCAGACCATCATCGCATCCGGGTACAGCGCCTTCCTGTGATCCTCTAACATGCGATCCAAATTCTCCCTCTCCTTTTCGGTTTCGCAGCATCTCCGTGCATCGGCAATGGTCCGACCAAGATCATCAACGGGATCCTCTTCTTCACCTTCCCCTTCACCTTCCCCTTCACCTTCAGCATCCTCCATGAAAGTATCACCGAAATGAGAAAGATAGCTTTCATCGATGAAATCATCCCCTTCTTCATCTTCTTCCATTATAACCCCTCTTTCTCCATGCTTGGTCCAACAATTATAGCTTGGCATGAAACCGTGCCGAAGCAGGTGCATGTGAACATCTCTTGAGGAAGAGTAACCCTTCTGATTCTTACACTTAACACATGGACAGATAACAAAACCCCCTAGCTTGTTCGCATTAGCCACTACGAGGAAATCTTTCAAACCCGTACTGAACTCGCCGGAGAGTCGGTTACCGTACATCCATTTCCGATTCATCTGCATTATTATAATATAAAATATATAATTAACCATCATGCATTTGTTAAACTAACTAGCTACAAACAATATAAATTAAACAATGAACTACACACACATGCATATTGTATCAATGACGACACATCAAAGGTTCAAGTTGCTAACCGCGATCGAGGAGGAAAAAATAAATGAGAAAGCTCAAGTGTGGCTCCAACACTTCATATCATGTTTGTTTCATGCTCTTGGGGCATTTCATCAAACACCTTATATGCATAAGAGGAACCAAAAGCAAACCTAACACTCACTTGTGAAGTTTGTGAAGAGAATGGCTCCAAATGGCTAAGTGTTGGCTGCTGGATGGGTATATATAGGGGAGGGGCTTTAGTCCCGGTTGGCCTGGCCAACCGCGACTAAAGCCCCCCATGTGCACCAGCTGGCCACCGTGCGCCCTGGGCCCAGGCCTTTGGTCGCGGTTCGCCACACGAACCGCGACTAAAGACCCCATTAGTCGCGGTTCCTTTACCTTCGCGACTTATGGGGCTTCCCGGAAGCCTGTTTTTCTACTAGTGCCTGCCGGCTAACCGTCAACATTTGAAGAATGCACGTCTCCAGCTCATTTTATTCTTTGATTGTCGGCACATCTATTTTCCTGTTCGTTGGCACTGTCGACCCCTCCGCTTTGCCGATACTTAGGCTTTGCCCAACTCGAGGCACATCGGCTTGCACCGCATGCCGCCCTGGCTAGCGACCAACGCCATGGATCCTAGTGGGATGCATGGCATGTCGCCTCATACAACAAATGTGTGTTACTGCCAAGGTTTTTTTTTCTGGGGCCACTTTTTTTACCGGAGGGCACCGGAATTACTGGTTACCGGCCGCGAAATCTCGGAAATCTCGGTCATTTACCGACCGAGTTGATTCAAACGAATTTTGAATTCAAATTTTTTTTGAGCCAAAACAAATAAAACTTCCATCCAATTTGTACAATACTCTTTGCTGGTCGAGTGGTCGGAGCGTTGCGCCCTAAACCAACAGGTCGTAAGCTCGATCCCCCGCAGTTGCAGTATGGGCTTTTTCAAAAAAATGGTGCCCCGCGTGAGACTAAACTGCCGAAAAAATAAACGTGTAACCCGAAGAATTTGAACCAGAGACCTCGGAACAAAGCCACGGTGCACATTACCACCAGGCCTTAGAGTTATATGTTCTTACAATTGCCTTTCGACGTTTATTTGATCTTTCTTGGAAATTAAATTTTAAATCAGTCCGAATTTTTTTGAACGGTATCAGTATTTCTCGGAGGGGGACGAGAAAACCGGTTTCCGGCGAGATTTCGGAAATCTCGGCCGAGAAAAAAATCCCTGCCAGGAACACAGTTCCGAGAACTCGCCCAGCCGCCGGCCTCCATCTCCATGGGCTCGGTCGGCGCGCACAACTTTTTCATTGGCCCACACCTCCATGAGTTCGTCTCGCCGCCCTCCACTCCGGTGGCGTCGGCCTCATCCCCTCCCTGTCCCTTCCTTCCTCCCTTCATGGTCCTCTCTGCTGGATGCAAGGATGCTACCGACGGTGCTCGCTGATGCTACCGTCGGCAACGGCCGTTGCTACCTTCCGCGCCTGACGTTGCTATCGGCCGATGCTACCGACGGTGCCCGCCGATGCTACCTTCGGCGGCGGCCGTTGCTGCCGTCCGCGCGTGATGTTGCTGCCGGCCGATGTTACCGTCGGCCGTCGGCACCGGCCGTTGCTGCCATACGCTACCGTCGTTGCTGCCAGCAAGCGACGCCCACCATTGCTGCAAATTTCAGCGGTTGGTGCTACTAACTCCGGCCGCCGTTGCTACATCAGTGTATCGTCGATGCTACAATGGAAGGCCGATGACCACTTTGCGAGCAGCCATGGCGAAACATACTACAGCCGCAGCCGGTTCTATGGCTGACGACAACGTTGCTGTCTACCGCCTACCGGGGTCCTGCTGCAAGACGTGCTTCCATGGTCGCCGTCGATGCTACGACCAGGGCGCAGGGACGGCGTTGTTGTCGGCGAGGAAGGCGGTGCGGCCAGCGAGGGCGCTGGTGCTGCCGGCGAGGTCAGCGGTGCGGCCGGCGAAGGCGCTGGTGCTGCCGGCGAAGTCAGCAGCAGCCCACGGCAGTCACAAGAGGATGGCGCTTCACGATCCCTTCTTGTGCGTGCTTTTTTTTCGGTTCGCTTGAGCGTTGACTTGGCGGATGGTTCCTGATCATACATCCTACGGCTCCGGACCCGGGGGATCGGCGGATTTGATCCCCGGGGACGCTCAGCACTATCCTTAGAAAAAACTATCATCTTATTTCAGCCGCCGGTCTGGAGATCGAGACAGCAAGCATACATAGCCAGCGAGGAGACCGCCGCCAACTTAAGAGAATCAGCTGCAGCATGGATGAATATAGAGAGAACGGGCTCATCAACCGGCATCTGGCGCGGGTTTATGGAGGACGACGTCGTCCAGATCATAGACTTCAATGAGGCACCTTGCCGGCCAGCGTAGCGCAGCTCGCGGTTTCCACGAGCCCAGCGGATCTAGCCAGCATGGTGACGTTCTCAAAAGCACGGTGACCGGAATGACTCCAGCAGCTGAGCGGCATGCGCTCTTCGTCGTCGAGGAGCTGCCGCCCGAGTCTCAGGCGCCGCCCCGCTGCAGTACAACAAGGATACGTGCCAACTGGTACCACGGACGGGCCGGCCTGGACGGTACCAGAGGCGTCACGGAGAAAGAGCGGACGAAGTCAGATGGGGTGCTGCACCAGGGGGAAGCTCGTAGTAGAGAATGCTGACGGTGAGGTTTCCCGTGAGCAGCGCGTTGACGTGGTCCTGAAGCACGATCAGGTCGGGCACTCGGGCTGGCCGCATGCGTGTAATATTGTAGGCCTTTCGTCGAGGCTCGAGACACAGAATTGGAAACCATCCGCCCCCGATCTAGATTATATTTCACGTACTGGACGGTCAAGTCTAGAGTCTAGACCTGGTCGATCGATTCATACATATATAATCACATACAAAAGAGTTTCTCTAATTTCTTAGAAGCCCAACATCAATATTGCACTAGGTAACGATATTGTAAAAAATGATTTATTAAAAATTATTAGTACTATCGATATTATCTTTAGAGAAGAGGAATAAACAGATTAACGTTCATCATCACAACAAACAAAAGGAATTTTGTTTAATGAGCAAAACTCAAACCCTTGTATCAATAAGCTACTAAAAAATAGCAAAGTTAAACTCATTACATTGGCAAACCAGATCCTCAGGTTCACGTGGGGATGGCCAACAAGGGGATAATCAAGCCAAACCTTGTTGAGGGCTACACCACTTGCGAAACATACAACCCATCCTAGACTGGGCTAACTGGTTATTACTCGGTCATATTAGTACTGGCAGCGGTACAGTTTGATCCCCAAGACAGTCGGCCACTACACGAAGAATCGGTTTCAAAGTTTGAGTCGTGCTCCGGAGTGTTATGGCGGGATGCCGCGGCACGAGTTCGTGCGCGGGGTATGTTAGCTCCGAAAATCCGGGGAAAACATTATGGAGTACGGTTCTATGGCAGGTGCTAATGTGCTGGATATTTTCGAGAAGGCCGTAGCAACGCACGGGCATTCAACTAGTATGTATATACATGCAATTTTTTACTTACGCATCAAAACTTTGCAAAATACGTGCATTTTGGGTTGTCGCACATATAAATGTGAATTGACTTGTCTACCACCAATTCAATATTCATTTGTGGGGAAACATGTGACAAGATAAATCATGCCGAAGTTTTGTACTAGGACATGGACACGCTCAAACTAAACACGGTAATAGGCGATACAATATCGCACACATAAATAGACGAAATGTATAGAATCATACATTTTTTTAACACAGAAAAGTCCCGAAGGACCTGGCGGCACTGCTTTATATTATAACGGTGGGATTACAGATTGCAAGGAAAACTCTCAAAGTAAAAGGAAACCACAGAAAAAAGACATCCAAAAGTACAAAAAGAACCCTAGATCTAGAAAAGGAAACTCCTTCTGGTCCTTCTCCAACGAGCTCAGATCTTAACCTCGAAGCGCGATCATCTTCTCCATCGAGACCGGTAAGACCAACCACTTACCGTCCCGTTGGCGCATGCTGGCACGTCCGCTCGTGTTGTAAGTATTCGAGCAAGTCGCCGCTCATGTCGCAACCATCGTTGCTGCAACCTACCTTAAACAGAGAGAGATATCTATTAATCGAAGTGCTTCCTCATACGTCTTCGAGGATGCCGTCGCATCTCGAGCACGTGAGACTGGGCAGGTTTCTTATGCAGGTTCCGCATGCAAGATGCCCTCGCCCATCCCTGCGAACGCAGTGCTTAATACAAGGAAATTAACATGACTGTTGGCCCAAAGAAAAATACAACTGGGTGGAACCTAGTGAAGAAAGTACTAACCTGGTATAGTGGACGCCGTGCTATTTGAAAGCATAAATCATAGGTGAACGATATTTTCACCCCATTCGGTTGGAGAAAACATTCACTGGTAAACTCAATGACTTCAGACGAGAGACTTTCACCTTGCAAGACGCCCTGGCATCCCGGGCACGCGTGAACGGACAAGATCCTAGAGCAGCTGCCGCATACCAACTTCTTGCACCGACGACACTGCTTAATACAAGGAAATTAACACGACTGTTAAGCTTCATGCACTAGCCACTTAAACCAAAAGTACGAACTGATGGAAAGGGCTAGACAATCTACTTATACACTTCAACATGCTCAAATTAAAATACATCTGGATGAACCTAGTGAAGAAAGTACTAACCAACAATACTGGAGGTTGTATGGGTTGAAAGCACAATCTGCAGCTAAGCAGTCTTCTCAATTTAGCATAGTCGACAGAAACTCTAATGCTACCACGGGGCACCTCCATGCTCAACGATTATAAATGGAATATGAATGTAGAGGATGGGAAGGAGATAGGGATAGAGGGTTGTAGTCTTCGACTTGTATATTATATATATATGCGAGGGAATTGCAGATTCCACCATCTCCTACTTCGTACTTAGCTCATTGGAGGTGAAAAAAATTAAAGAGGAGATATGCATGTTCCCAATGCATTTTTTACTCCACTTCATAATATATCTTGGAAAACCCGCATGTACACTTATTTGTGGACGGAGGGAGTATGTTGCACAAAAAAACATTTGAACGGATATTTTGCTGTTTCCACCATGTACTGCTCCAATCTGTTGTGATTCCACCACTTAATCATCTAATAAACCAATTATACTGGTAAATATTCTCTTACTTTGCCTCTCTAACATTTCCTTGACATTGAGTCCCTGAAATGCGGGGCCCACAAGTTGGGGGACCCGGTTGTCAATGACCCAAAGTCATGAAAGGCCAAGCCAGAGAATCCCCTTCGGGTAGAGCGGACTGCGGCTCTTCTCGTTGACCGTGAACATTTGATAGAGTGCAATATGAACGCGCGCTAGTACAGTCAATAGAGAGAGAGAGAGACTTGCCTTGCACGCTTCCTGCACGTATACTTGTCTTCCCGATGAAATTTTCAGTCCAAAAAATATGTTTTGTTTTCTACATGTCAGTATAGCCGCAGCTAGCACCATCGAGCACACCCCAATGTGTGGTGTCCCTGATACGTCTCCGACGTATCGATAATTTCTTATGTTCTATGCCATATTATTGATGATACCTACATGTTTTATGCACACTTTATGTCATATTCGTGCATTTTACGGAACTAACCTATTAACGAGATGCCGAAGTGCCGGTTCTCGTTTTCTGCTGTTTTTGGTTTCAGAAATCCTAGTAACGAAATATTCTCGGAATTGGACGAAACGAAGACCCGAGGGCCTATTTTTCCACGGAGCTTCCGAAGACCGAAGAACACACGAAGTGGGGCCACGAGGTGGCGACACCACAAGGCGGCGCGGCCCGGGGGGCCGCGCCGCCCTATGGTGTGGCCCCTCGTCCGGCCCCCGACTCTGCCCTTCCGCCTACTTAAAGCCTCCGTCGCGAAACCCCGATGCAAAAAACCACGATACGGAAAACCTTGCGAGACGCCGCCGCCGCCGATCCCATCTCGGGGGATTACGGAGATCTCCTCCGGCACCCGCCGGAGAGGGGATTCATCTCCCGGAGGACTCTACACCGCCATGGTCGCCTCCGGAGTGATGAGTGAGTAGTTCACCCCTGGACTATGGGTCCATAGCAGTAGCTAGATGGTTGTCTTCTCCTCACTGTGCTTCATTGTTGGATCTTGTGAGCTGCCTAACATGATCAAGATCATCTATCTGTAATACTATATGTTGTGTTTGTCGGGATCCGATGGATAGAGAATACCATGTCATGTTAATTATCAAGTTATTACATATGTGTTGTTTATGATCTTGCATGCTCTCCGTCACTAGTAGAGGCTCTGGCCAAGTTTTTACTTTTAACTCCAAGAGGGAGTATTTATGCTCGATAGTGGGTTCATGCTCGCATTGACACCGGGACGGTGACGAAAAGTTCTAAGGTTGTGTTGTGCTTGTTGCCACTAGGGATAAAACATTGGCGCTATGTCCGAGGATGTAGTTGTTGATTACATTACGCACCATACTTAATGCAATTGTCTGTTGCTTTGCAACTTAATACTGGAAGGGGTTCGGACGATAACTCTGAAGGTGGACTTTTTAGGCATAGATGCAGTTGGATGGCGGTCTATGTACTTTGTCGTAATGCCCAATTAAATCTCACTATACTTATCATGTCATGTATGTGCATTGTTATGCCCTCTCTATTTGTCAATTGCCCGACTGTAATTTGTTCACCCAACATGCTTTTATCTTATGGGAGAGACACCTCTAGTGAGCTGTGGACCCCGGTCCATTCTTTTAATACTTGAAATACAAATCTGCTGCAATACTTGTTTTTACTTGTTTTCTCTGCAAACAATCATCTTCCACACAATACGGTTAATCCTTTGTTACGGCAAGCCGGTGAGATTGACAACCTCACTTGTTTCGTTGGGGCAAAGTACTTTGGTTGTGTTGTGCAGGTTCCACGTTGGCGCCGGAATCTCCGGTGTTGCGCCGCACTACATCCCGCCGCCATCAACCTTCAACGTGCTTCTTGGCTCCTCCTGGTTCGATAAACCTTGGTTTCTTTCTGAGGGAAAACTTGCTGCTGTGCGCATCATACCTTCCTCTTGGGGTTGCCCAACGAACGTGTGAAATACACGCCATCAAGCACATTTTCTGGCGTCGTTGCCGGGGAGATCAAGACACGCTGCAAGGGGAGTCTCCACTTCTCAATCTCTTTACTTTGTTTTTGTCTTGCTTTATTTTATTTACTACTTTGTTTGCTGCATTATATCAAAACACAAAAAAATTAGTTGCTAGCTTTACTTTATTTACTTGTCTTGTTTGCTATATCAAAAACACAAAAAAAATTAGTTTACTTGCATTTACTTTATCTAGTTTGCTTTATTTACTATTGCTAAAATGGCCAACCCTGAAAATACTAAGTTGTGTGACTTCACTAGCACAAATAATAATGATTTCTTATGCACACCTATTGCTCCACCTGCTACTACAGCAGAATTCTTTGAAATTAAACCTGCTTTACTTGAATCTTGTTATGCGAGAGCAATTTTCCGGTGTTAGTTCGATGATGCTGCTGCCCATCTCAATAATTTTGTTGAACTATGTGAAATGCAAAAGTATAAAGATGTAGATGGTGACATTATAAAATTAAAATTGTTTCCTTTCTCATTAAGAGGAAGAGCTAAAGATTGGTTGCTATCTCTGCCTAAGAATAGTATTGATTCCTGGACTAAATGCAAGGATGCTTTTATTGGTAGATATTATCCCCCTGCTAAAATTATATCTTTGAGGAGTAGCATAATGAATTTTAAACAATTGGATAATGAACATGTTGCTCAAGCTTGGGAAAGAATGAAATCTCTAGTTAAAAATTGTCCAACCCATGGATCGACTACTTGGATGATCATCCAAACCATCTATGCGAGGACTAAATTTTTCTTCGCGGAATTTATTGGATTCAGCTGCTGGAGGTACCTTTATGTCCATCACTCTTGGTGAAGCAACAAAGCTCCTTGATAATATGATGATTAATTACTCTGAATGGCACACGGAAAGAGCTCCACAAGGTAAGAAGGTAAATTCTGTTGAAGAATCCTCTTCCTTGAATGATAAAGTTGATGCTATTATGTCTATGCTTGTGAATGGTAGGACTAATGTTGATCCTAATAATGTTCCATTAGCTTCATTGGTTGCTCAAAATTCTAGGCAATATCCTGCTAATGGTAATTCTTATGGTAGACATGTTTCACCTAATGAGGAAAAGATGTTAGAAATTGAAAGATCCACCAAGAGCTTTATGCAATCACAATATGAGCAAAATAAATTGTTTACTAAAACTATGAATGAACAATCTACTTTGTTGAAGAAAATAGGAAATCAACTTGAAAATTTGAATATGGAGATTTCTGGGTTGCAAACTAAACTTGCAAATGCTTGAAGACCGAATCTCATACATGTACTGCGTCACAATCTTCTTTAATTAATAAAATGGCTGCTAAACCTGAGGATATTGAAAATAAAATTGTTACTACAGCAAATGCCATCCAAGTTAGAATTAATGAGAATATAAGATTAATGGCTAAACTGCGTGCTAGGTGGGATAGAGAAGAAAATGAAAAACTAGCTAAAAAGGAAAATGTAGCTAAAGTTTGGACTATTACCACCACTAGCAATGCTAATGATTCACATGTTGCTGCACCTCCTACTATCAATGGTAAAATAATTGGTGTTGGCAATGCTTCTACTCCTAGTGCAAAGCGCGCAAAATTACCTGAAACTGCTAAAACTGCTGAAGCTGCTTGTGATAAAACTGCTGAAATTTTTTCCAACCTTGGGGATGATAATCCCATTGCTTTAGATTGTAATGATTTAGATTTTGATGATTGCCACATCTCTGAAGTTATAAAGTTCTTGCAAAAACTTGCTAAAAGTCCCAATGCTAGCGCTATAAATTTGGCTTTCACAAAACATATTACAAATGCTCTCATAAAAGCTAGAGAAGAAAAACTAAAACTTGAAACTTCTATTCCTAGAAAGCTAGAGGATGGTTGGGAGCCCATCATTAAGATGAGAGTTAAAGATTTCGATTGTAATGCTTTATGTGATCTTGGTGCAAGTATTTCTGTTATGCCTAAAAAAGTCTATGATATGCTTGACTTGCCACCAATGAAAAATTGTTATCTGGATGTTAATCTCGCTGATAATGCTAAAAAGAAACCTTTGGGGAAAGTTGATAATGTTCATATTATGGTTAACAATAACCTTGTCCCCGTTGATTTTGTTGTCTTGGATATTGAATGCAATGCATCTTGCCCCATTATATTGGGAAGACCTTTTCTTCGAACCGTTGGTGCTACTATTGATATGAAGGAAGGTAATATTAAATATCAATTTCCTCTCAAGAAAGGTATGGAACACTTCCCTAGAAAGAGAATGAAGTTACCTTATGATTCTATCATTAGAACAAATTATGATGTTGATGCTTCATCTCTCGATGTTACTTGAGTTACACTTTACGCGCCTAGTCGAAAGGCGTTAAAGAAAAGCGCTTATGGGAGACAACCCATGTTTTTACTCCAGTATTTTTGTTTTATATTTGTGTCTTGGAAGTTTTTTACTACTGTAGCAACCTCTCCTTATCTTAGTTTTATGTTTTGTTGTGCCAAGTAAAGTCTTTGATAGAAAAGTAAGTACTAGATTTGGATTACTGCGCAGTTCCAGATTTCTTTGCTGTCACGAATCTGGGTCTATCTCCCTGTAGGTAGCTCAGAAAATTACGCCAATTTACGAGCATGATCCTCCGATATGTACGCAACTTTCATTCAATTTGAGCATTTTCGTTTGAGCAAGTCTGGTGGCCTAATAAAATCTATCTTTACGGACTGTTCTGTTTTGACAGATTCTGTCTTTTATTTCGCATTGCCTCTTTTGCTATGTTGGATGAATTTCTTTGATCCATTAATGTCCAGTAGCTTTATGCAATGTCCGGAAGTGTTAAAAATGATTGTGTCACCTCTGAACATGTGAATTTTTATTATGCACTAACCCTCTAATGAGTTGTTTCGAGTTTGGTGTGGAGGAAGTTTTCAAGGATCAAGAGAGGAGTATGATGCAATATGATCAAGGAGAGTGAAAGCTCTAAGCTTGGGGATGCCCCGGTGGTTCACCCCTGCATATTATAAGAAGACTCAAGCGTCTAAGCTTGGGGATGCCCAAGGCATCCCCTTCTTCATCGACAACATTATCGAGGTTCCTCCCTCGAAACTATATTTTTATTTCGTCACATCTTATGCACTTTGCTTGGAGCGTCGGTTTGTTTTTGTTTTTGTTTTGTTTGAATAAAATGGATCCTTGCATTCACTTTATGGGAGAGAGACACGCTCCGCTGTAGCATATGGACAAATATGTCCTTAGGTTCTACTCATAGTATTCATGGCGAAGTTTCTTCTTCGTTAAATTGTTATATGGTTGGAATTAGAAAATGATACATGTAGTAAAATGCTATAATGTCTTGGATAATGTGATACTTGGCAATTGTTGTGCTCATATTTAAGCTCTTGCATCATATGCTTTGCACCCATTAATGAAGAAACACTTAGAGCTTGCTAATTTGGTTTGCATATTTGGTTTCTCTAGAGTCTAGATAATATCTAGTATTGAGTTTTGAACAACAAGGAAGACGGTATGGAGTCTTATAATGTTTACCATATGTCTTTTATGTGAGTTTTGCTGTACCGTTCATCCTTGTGTTTGTTTCAAATAACCTTGCTAGCCTAAACCTTGTATCGAGAGGGAATACTTCTCATGCATCCAAAATACTTGAGCCAACCACCATGCCATTTGTGTCCACCATACCTACCTACTACATGGTATTTATCCGCCATTCCAAAGTAAATTGCTTGAGTGCTACCTTTAAAATTCCATCATTCACCTTTGCAATATATAGCTCATGGGACAAATAGCTTAAAAACTATTGTGGTATTGAATATGTACTTATGCACTTTATCTCTTATTAAGTTGTTTGTTGTGCGATAACCATGCTTCTGGGGACGCCATCAACTATTCTTTGTTGAATATCATGTGAGTTGCTATGCATGTCCGTCTTGTCTGAAGTAAGAGAGATCTACCACCTTTATGGTTGGAGCATGCATATTGTTAGAGAAGAACTTTGGGCCGCTAACTAAAGCCATGAATCATGGTGGAAGTTTCAGTTTGGACATATATCCTCAATCTCATATGAGAATAATAATTGTTGCCACATGCTTATGCATTAAAGAGGAGTCCATTATCTGTTGTCCATGTTGTCCCGGTATGGATGTCTAAGTTGAGAATAATCAAAAGCGAGAAATCCAAAATGCGAGCTTTCTCCTTAGACCTTTGTACGAGGCGGCATGGAGGTACCCCATTGTGACACTTGGTTAAAACATGTGCATTGCAAAGATCCGGTAGTCCAAGTTAATTAGGACAAGGTGCGGGCACTATTAGTATACTATGCATGAGACTTGCAACTTGTAAGATATAATGTACATAACTCATATGCTTTATTACTACCGTTGACAAAATTGTTGCATGTTTTCAAAATAAAAGCTCTAGCACAAATATAGCAATCGATGCTTTCCTCTTTGAAGGACCATTCTCTTTACTTTTATGTTGAGTCAGTTCACCTATTTCTCTCCACCTCAAGAAGCAAACACTTGTGTGAACTGTGCATTGATTCTTACATACTTGCATATTGTACTTGTTATATTACTCTATGTTGACAATTATCCATGAGATATACATGTTACAAGTTGAAAGGAACCGCTGAAACTTAATCTTCCTTTGTGTTGCTTCAACACCTTTACTTTGATTTATTGCTTTATGAGTTAACTCTTATGCAAGACTTATTAATACTTGTCTTGAAGTACTATTCATGAAAAGTCTTTGCTATATGATTCACTTGTTTACTCATGTCATTACCATTGTTTTGATCGCTGCATCCACTACATATGTTTACAAATAGTATGATCAAGGTTATGATGGCATATCACTTCGGAAATTATCTTTGTTATCGTTTTACCTGCTCGGGACGAGCAGAACTAAGCTTGGGGATGCTGATACGTCTCCGACATATCGATAATTTCTTATGTTCTATGCCATATTATTGATGATACCTACATGTTTTATGCACACTTTATGTCATATTCGTGCATTTTCTGGAACTAACCTATTAACAAGATGCCGAAGTGCCGGTTCTGTTTTACTGCTGTTTTTGGTTTCGAAATCCTAGTAACGAAATATTCTCGGAATTGGACGAAACGAAGACCCGAGGGCCTATTTTTCCACGGAGCTTCCGGAAGACCGAAGAACACACGAAGTGGGGCCACGAGGTGGCGACACCACAAGGCGGCGCGGCCCGGGGGGCCGTGCCGCCCTATGGTGTGGCCCCCTCGTCCGGCCCCCGACTCTGCCCTTCCGCCTACTTAAAGCCTTCGTCGCGAAACCCACGATGCGAAAAACCACGATACGGAAAACCTTGCCGAGACGCCGCCGCCGATCCCATCTCGGGGGATTCGGAGATCTCCTCCGGCACCTCGACGGAGAGGGGATTCATCTCCCGGAGGACTCTACACCGCCACGGTCGCCTCCGGAGTGATGAGTGAGTAGTTCACCCCTGGACTATGGGTCCATAGCGATAGCTGGATGGTTGTCTTCTCCTCATTGTGCTTCATTGTTGGATCTTGTGAGCTGCCTAACATGATCAAGATCATCTATCTGTAATACTATATGTTGTGTTTGTCGGGATCCGATGGATAGAGAATAACATGTCCTGTTAATTATCAAGTTATTACATATGTGTTGTTTATGATCTTGCATGCTCTCCGTTACTAGTAGAAGCTCTGGCCAAGTTTTTACTTTTAACTCCAAGAGGGAGTATTTATGCTCGATAGTGGGTTCATGCCTGCATTGACACCTGGACAGTGACAGAAAGTTCTAAGGTTGTGTTGTGCTTGTTGCCACTAGAGATAAAACATTGGCGCTATGTCCGAGGATGTAGTTGTTGATTACATTACGCACCATACTTAATGCAATTGTGCTGTTGCTTTGCAACTTAATACTTGGAAGGGGTTCGGACGATAACTCTGAAGGTGGACTTTTTAGGCATAGATGTAGTTGGATGGCGGTCTATGTACTTTGTCGTAATGCCCAATTAAATCTCACTATACTTATCATGTCATGTATGTGCATTGTTATGCCCTCTCTATTTGTCAATTGCCCGACTGTAATTTGTTCACCCAATATGCTTTTATCTTATGGGAGAGACACCTCTAGTGAACTGTGGACCCCGGTCCATTCTTTTAATACTGAAATACAAATCTGCTTGCAATACTTGTTTTTACTGTTTTCTCTCGCAAACAATCATCTTCCACACAATACGGTTAATCCTTTGTTACAGCAAGCCGGTGAGATTGACAACCTCACTCGTTTCGTTGGGGCAAAGTACTTTGGTTGTGTTGTGCAGGTTCCACGTTGGCGCCGGAATCTCTGGTGTTGCGCCGCACTACATCCCGCCGCCATCAACCTTCAACGTGCTTCTTGGCTCCTCCTTGTTCGATAAACCTTGGTTTCTTTATGAGGGAAAACTTGCTGCTGTGCGCATCATACCTTCCTCTTGGGGTTGCCCAACGAACGTGTGAAATACACGCCATCAGTCCCCGAGTCTACAACACATTTATGTGCGAAACAATCCAAAATGCACATATTTTGCAAAGTTTTCATGCGATGCATGAAAAGTTGCAAATATCTACATAAAATGGGGCCATGATTCAAAAGTTTGAAATGGTTCTTGTGTAAGTGGTAGTACCAAGCTCACATGGTGCCAAACTATTTGAAGGGCGCTTCTATAAAATTTCCATGTTTGAAACCCAAAACTACTTCTCTTCATGCTTGACTTCATAAGAAAGTGTTTAGGGTTAGGGGGTAGAGATACATGATTTTTCTGGTTTGAATATGTCTAGACCTTGTTTATCAACTTGAATGCTTACTATATGACATATATAAGAAGGCTATGTGCTTTGGTTTTTCATTTTTTTGAATTTTTATGCCCATTTGAATCTTGGTCAAATCCTAGGTTGACCAAGTTTTAAACAAGTTAAAAACATGAAATTAAAAAGGTAAGCCTGGATCCTTCTTAGTCACTCTAAAATGAAGCTTTTGGGAGGTTTTTGAAATTTCCATGTTTGAAACCCAAAACCACTTCTTCTTTTCGTGCTTGACTTCATAAGAAAGAGTTTAGGGTTACGGGGTAGAGATACATGATTTTTCGGGTTGGAATATGTCTAGACCTTGTTTATCAACTTGAATGCTTACTATATGACATATATAAGAAGGCTATGTGCTTTGGTTTTTCATTTTTTGAATTTTTATGCCTATTTGAATCTTGGTCAAATCCTAGGTTTGACCAAGAATTAAACAAGTTAAAAACATGAAAATGAAAAGGTAAACCCGGATCCTTCTTAGTCACTCTAAAATGAAGCTTTTGGGAGGTTTTTGAAATTTCCATGTTTGAAACCCAAAACCACTTCTCTTCATACTTGACTTCATAAGAAAGAGTTTAGGGTTAGGGGTAGAGATACATGAGTTTTATGGTTTGAATATGCGTAGACCTTGTTTATCAATTAACTTGAATGCTTACTATATGACATAAGAAGCCTAAGTGCTTTGGTTTTTCTTTTTTTTTCTTTTTTTCTTTTTTTATGCCCATTTAAATCTTGGTCAAATCCTAGGTTTCACCAAGATTTAAAGAAGTTTAAAACAAGAAAATGAAAAAGTAAGCATGGATCCTTCTTAGTCACTCCAAAATGAAACTTTTGGGAGATTTTGAAATTTTCATTTTTGAAACCCAAAACCACTTCTCTTCATTCTTGACTTCATAAGAAAGAGTTTAGGGTTAGGGGGTAGAGATACATGAGTTTTCTGGTTTGGATATGCGTAGACCTTGTTATCAATTAACTTGAATGCTTACACTATGTGACATAAGAAGCTTATGTGCTTTGGTTTTTCTTTTTTATTATTTTTCGATTTTTTTATGCCCATTTGAATCTTGGTCAAATCATAGGTTTGATCAAGATTTAAACAAGTTTAAAACATGAAAATCAAAAAGTAAGAATGGATCCTTCTTACTCACTCCAAAATGAATATTTTGGAAGGTTTTTGAAATTTTCATGTTTGAATCCCAAAACCACTTCTCTTCATGTTTGACTTCATACGATAGAGTTTAGGGTTAGGGGATATATACATGATTTGTCTGGATTGAATATGTCTAGACCTTGTTTATCAACTTGAATGCTTAATTACTATATGACGTAAGAAAAACTATGTGCTTTGGTATTTCATTTTTCTGATTTTTTTGAATTGTTATACTCATTTGAATCTTGGTCAAATCCTAGGTTTGAGCAAGATTTAAACAAGTTTAAAT
>NC_061508.1:274590133-274638031 GCF_022539505.1 Lolium rigidum
TTCACCATCGCCACGGCCACCATGTCAAGGAGCTCGCCAAGGATCCCAGAAGATCGCCCGTACTCATCAACGATCGCGAGGACGCCGACAATCCCCAGACGACGCGCGCCCAGGTACGCCCAGGTACGCCGCGGGCGGCATGGGCGACGTCACTGGCGCACGGACACGCGCGACACGGCCACGCGGCGCCCGCCAAATCTCGCCGTACCCCGACCATATCCGCGTGCCGTGGTACCCTCTCGCCACGCGGAGCTCTCCGGACACGCTGATGCCATGCCTTGGCGACCACGGCCGCCGGAGAGGACGAACGCGCCCGCCACGGCCGCGACAGTACACTCGCCCGCCCGACCACCGTACGCCACCATTAACCACGCCGTTGACGCTCCAAGGACCGCGGTGACGTCGTGAACACGACCGCGTCGCCGCCTAGCTCCCTAGACCCCCGGAGAAGCCGCGCCTTGGTCGACTTCGCCGCAGCACCCCGGCCACCATCGCGCCTATAAAAGGAGGCCTCGCCTCGACCATCTCTTCACACCACCACACTCCCCTCTTCTTCCTCGACCTCCCTAGCACCTCGCCATGCTCGATTAGCCACTGCCGCCGCCCAATCGACGCCTCACTGCCGCGGAAGCCCTGCAGCAATCGCCGGAGAAGGAGACCGCCCCTGACGACGCCGCTGCTACAGGCTGCTTCGCCGTCGTCTACAACCTCGTCGAGCACACCTGCCCAACCCTAGCCGGAGCCGCGGTAAGCCTCCGACCCCCTACCGCCGCCGTGCCAGTGAACCCATCTCGCCGGAGACGACGATGGCCCGAGTGCCGTCCGATCTCATTCTAATCCAACGATCCATTTTAAAACATACCGTTTCGGCTATTATGAGTCGCCGACGGTGGAGCCCATTGTCAGGCGGCCCGCGCGTGCACAGATGCGTGGTGGGCTGGCTTTGGGCCGTTTTCAAACGTTTGGGCCCAGTTAGCTTTCCCGCGTAGCCCAGTAATTCAAATTCGATTTATCCAAATCCATTTAATTTCAATACTGGTTCCAACTTTGAAATTCAATAGATGGAAATTGGCTAAACCAAATTTGATGAACTTTATGTTGTTGGAAAGCTAAGAAAAAGATCTAACTAATGCCACTGGTCCCTTGGTCAGAATCTTGGTAAAATAAATGTGATAAAAATAACAAGACAGGGACTTTTACATATTCAAATAATTATTAAAAATCAACCAAAATAGATATTAAGTTAATTCCAACTCTAGTAGCTCACATTTGACTTACACTAATTGTTTCTGCAAGAAAATGGTGTGGTCACTTTGCATGATCATACCCTAGTTTAATTAATGGACAATATGGCTAGTTTAGTAAGTGATATTGTCCAAAACTATTATGTAAATCTTATGAAGTATTTTTACTTCATTTAAATCTTTGTCTCAAATGAATTCATGTGATGTTTGGGCCCCTGGTCCCAACTCTCTTATATGAATTACTTGAGATTTAAATCAAATGTAGTGTTATTTAAATAGTATGAGGTGGTCTACCTCATTTAAATCATTTTCTCCAATAATGATGATGAATGGTTGACTTGGGTCAACATAGGATTCATGTATTGCTGTGGAGAAATTAAATCTTAAGAAGATTCAATGAGAGAAAGTTATTCCCCCAAACACCATATGAACATTACTTATCCCATATGAATAAGAGGAAATCATTTTCATCAAGTCATCCCCCAATGCACCTTTTTGTTTTATGTGTGTGCTTAGTATAGTTTGTGTGAAGTAATAATGTGTGTAGTATAGCCTTTGAGCTTGTTTGGTGATTATACTTCGTATTCCAATTTAGACGCTAGCACCGGAGATTATCAAGAGGAAGGAGAATTCTACCCTGAAGAAGAAGGAGAAAACCTAGAGAACTACCAAGGCAAGATAATGCTCTTGCAAAGTGCAAAGCTCTCCATGAGCAAGGCACATGATTCTTACCTTTCTTTATACAAGCCTATCTTATGTGTACACCCTACAAGTTCTACTTGTTGTGTTTTCCAAAGATGAACTAAAATTGGGATAGAGAACAAGATTACTAGATGAGTAGAGATAGCAAAGCAAAGTAGCACCCCTCATGAGTAGTGCTAGTGCTAAAATACTAAAATTTGACTACATTAGATGGGAGCAGGTGAATGGTTGAATTTGCAACCTTGGAATGATGAAGCATTCCATTGAAGAGTTTGAATTTGATGGTGAACAAGAGAAGATGGTGATTTTTGATAAAAACCTGACATTGGTTTGAATGCGATACCTTTCCAATTTTTGAGTACCCCCACAATACCTGATTATGGGTAGGGCTTAACTGGAAGTTTATATATGTTAGTATGAGTTCCCTCTGAACACACATCATAGGGGTTATGCTTGAGGCTGCCTCCGTTGTTGAGAAAGGATGTGAACCGAGGTGAAATTGTACGGCCAAGCCCCGTGCGGTTCCCGGGTTAACAGTTGGTTTTCACTCGGGAGGCCAAGCTCATGGGGAGAGGTGCTCATACTAGGATGTGTAAGTGAAAGGTTATGGTTGATGATCCGCGTACTGAGTTACGGTGACTCGGAGTTATTCCGACGGATGAAATCAAATGTTGTGGCACAAGTGTGCAACCTCTGCAGAGTGTAAACCTATTCGAATAGCCGTGTCCACGGTTACGGACGGTTGGAAGGGCCATACAGTTTCCGGTGTCAGATTTTGAAAGCTTTAGTAAAAATGAATGGTGAATTGGTGACTTTTTGGTATTGAACCAATGATGTGGGAATGACACTAATGTTCCCACTTAAGTTAGTTAGTACATGATCCAAGCTTGTGAACTAAAATATGGCTTATGCAAGTTAAATTAGAGCTTAGTTTCTTTCATGGGCATTTTACAATAGTATTAGTTTGCAAGTACTTGAAGTACTTACGGCTTTGTCCCTGGCTATTCAAATGGCCAGAGTACGAGGAGGAACAGAACTATCACGAGGATGACCAGCAGGACGCCTACGACAACTAGGGGTTTCTGACGTCAAACGTTGGCCTGTGGATTAGAGAGTCCCGTTACTATTACGCTTCCGCTATGTAAGAACTTATGTATGATGTTGATTGTGAGATCAACTATTTGTGTAATATGAATCATGTGATTCAAGATTGTATGACACTATGGCTTGTAATAAATAATGACTGTGATATTCGACTATTATGCCTCGCAACAACATTATCCTGGGATTGCGATGAATGACATAATAGGCATCTGGACTTAAAAACCCGGGTGTTAACACTAGCATCAACTTGGCCAGAGCCTCTACTAATAACGGAGAGCATGCAAGATCATAAACAACACATATGTAATAACTTGATAATTAACATGACATGGTATTCTCTATCCATCGGATCCCGACAAACACAACATATAGAATTACGGATAGATGATCTTGATCATGTTAGGCAGCTCACAAGATCCAACAATGAAGCACAATGAGGAGAAGACAACCATCTAGCTACTGCTATGGACCCATAGTCCAGGGGTGAACTACTCACTCATCACTCCGGAGGCGACCATGGCGGTGTAGAGTCCTCCGGGAGATGAATCCCCTCTCCGGCAGGGTGCCGGAGGAGATCTCCGAATCCCCCAAGATGGGATCGGCGGCGGCGGCGTCTCGGGAAGGTTTTCCGTATCGTGGTTTTTCCGCCTCGGGGGTTTCGCGACGGAGGCTTTAAGTAGGCGGAAGGGCAGAGTCGGGGGCCGGACGAGGGGCCACACCATAGGGCGGCGCGGGCCCCCCCGGGCCGCGCCGCCACGTGGTGTCGCCACCTCGTGGCCCCACTTCGTATGTTCTTCGGTCTTCCGGAAGCTCCGTGGAAAAATAGGCCCCCGGGTCTTTGTTTCGTCCAATTCCGAGAATATTTCGTTACTAGGATTTCTGAAACCAAAAACAGCAGAAAACAGGAACCGGCACTTCGGCATCTTGTTAATAGGTTAGCTCCAGAAAATGCACGAATATGACATAAAGTGTGCATAAAACATGTAGGTATCATCAATAATATGGCATAGAACATAAGAAATTATCGATACGTTGGAGACGTATCAACATCTCAAACCTATTTGTCATCAACGTAGCAAACTCATCATTGAATTTTGTGTTAGTCGAGCCAAATATGATGTCATCTACATAGAGTTGGCATACGAAAAGCTTCCCATTGACTTTCTTAGTAAAAAGAGTGGGCTCAATTATCCCCACTTCGAAACCACGGTCTTCAAGCAACTCCTTTAGATGCTCATACCAAGCTCTAGGAGCTTGTTTGAGTCCATATATGGACTTTTTGAGCTTGAAGACATGGTCAGGGAAATGGGGGTCCTCGAACCCCAGGGGTTGCTTCACATATACTTCCTCATGTAAAGGACCATTAAGAAAATCACTCTTAACATCCATTTGTTGCAACTTGAAGCCATGATGAGAGGCAAAGGCCAAAAGGATACGGATGGACTCAAGCCTTGCAATGGGTGCAAAGGTTTCACCAAAGTCCACGCCTTCGACTTGAGAATAGCCTTGTGCCACCAATCTTGCTTTGTTGCGGATGACCATGCCACTTTCATCTGGCTTGTTCTTGAAAACCCATTTGGTGCCGATAACATTGCGGCAATGATCTGGTCGCTTCATGAGTGTCCACACATCATTCCTCTTGAAGTTGTTGATTTCCTCTTGCATTGATTCAACCAATCGGGATGTTCAAGAGCTTCATTAACTTTTAGTGGTTCCGCCATAGAGACAAAGGCGTGGTGCTCACAAAAGTTTGCTAGTTGCCTTCGGGTGGTTACTTTGCTCTTTCGATCACCAATGATATTACGCAAGGAATGAGACTTGAGACGCAAGTGTCTTGTAGTAGGATCTTCACGGCAAGTGTCTTTTAGTAGCGTGGCATGCGGTAGAGATAGCTTCCGCCCAAAAAATTTAGTTAGACTTGTATTCCATCATCATGGTTCGAGCGGCTTCGATCAAGGTTCGATTCTTCCTTTCGGAGACCCCATTTTGTTGGGGAGTATATGGCGTGAAGTATTGGTGTTGGATTCCTTCTTCGCCGAGGAATCATCCAAGGTGTAGTTCTTGAACTCTGTTCCATTGTCGCTCCTTATTGCGAGGATCTTGTTGTCGGACTTGCGTTGAACTTAGTTGGCAAACTCCATCATCGTCCGTTGAGTCTCACTCTTGTACTTGAAGAATAATACCCAACAATAGCGTGAATAGTCATCAACAATGACGAGGCAATACTTCTTTCCTCCAAGACTTTCATGAGACGGTGGACCGAAGAGATCAACATGTAGGAGCTCCAAGCATCTTGTGGTAGAGATGATAGTCTTGGCCTTGTGAGGAGCTCACGATCTTTACAAAAAGATACATCTTCTTTTAGTCTGAGAATGTGGCCACCCTTGTGAAGACTTTGCAACGTCCTCATGTTGACATGGGCTATTCGGCGATGCCATAACCAACCCTTGTCACCTTTGGCGAATAGGCAAAGAGCGGAAGATGTTGTTTTTCCGGAGAAGTCAACAACATACAAACAGTTCTCTACATACCCAACAAAAGCAACATTGAGTGTCTTGCTCCACAAGAGGACCACCATATGTTCGTCAAAGAAAGTACATAGACCCATACGAGCAATTTGATGAACAGAGAGTAAATTGTAACCAAGGGTCTGAACAAGGAGGACATTCACAAGTGAGATGTCGGGTGTTACCACCACCTTGCCAAGACCCAATACATTAGAGCACGTGTTGTTGCCATATGATACGGTAGAGTGAGAAGGCTCGAGCTCGACAACAATATTCTTGCTTCCGGTCATATGACTTGTGGCTCCACTATCGACCACCCACTTAGCGCCACTGGAAGCATAGTCCTACAAGGAATCAAGTCTTGATTTAGGTACCCATTTTTCAATGGGTCCTAGCATGTTAGTAACAAGGGGTTTGGGAACCCAAATAGTCCAATCAACATTGTCCTTTTGAGGACCAATAAAGCGCACATGAATATGTCCATAGTAATAAAAAAAAGAACATGAGAACGATTCTTAGAGCCGGCGAAACCCTTCGAGGCGGAGTTGGGTACTCCATCCCTTCTTGAGCTAGCAACGCTCTCCTCAAGGTTGATCTCCATGTTCTCCTTGTTCTTCTTCTTCTTGGTCCTCTTATTCCTCTTCCTCTTTGGCTTGGTGGCCACTCCTCCTTCATGGTGAGAGCCCTCTTTGGCTCCATCTTTTGCTTCAATGACTCCTTCCAAGTACTTGGCTTGAACTTGGAGTCTATCAACTTTGGCCTTCAAACGATTGACTTCATCTTCATGCTCCGGATGAGGGTGGAAAATATCAAACACTTGGACTTCCTTTGCCTTGTTCACCCGGAAGTGTTCCATCAAAGCTTCTTCTTGGAGAGCGTTCATCTTCATGAGTAAGCGCTTGTCACTCTCCATTTTGGCAATGTCACTTTCATGAGTGCAACACGCACGGTCCTTGCTCAAAGGAAAGTACTCCGTCAATGCTTCCTCTTGCATGGAATTGACTTCCATGAGCTTGGCTTGTCTTCTCTTCAAGGCGGCTATTTCTTCCTCATGATCACAACAAGTGGCCTTCTACTTGCTCATGCGGATACATTCCACCAAAGAATCTTCTTGCATGCTACTCAAACTCAATAGTTTGGCCTTGGTGGTCTCAAGAGTGGCAATTTCTTCTTCGTGGTTGCAACATGAGGTCTTCTCTTTGCACAAGCGGTAATATTCATCCAAGGCTTCTTCTTGAAGAGCATTGACCTCCAAGAGAAGAGCATTGTGCTTCCTTAAGGAATCAACTTGATCAACAAGCTCGTCATGGCAGGAGTTGGGGTCTTCATCATCTTTCTCTTTGTTAGCTTCCTCAAGAGAGAGCAACTTCTTTTTGAGCTCACCCATCAAACCAAGAGTATGGTCTCGGTCCTTGGTGAGTTGACAGACAATAGCTTTGTTGGAGTCTTCAAGGACGATGACACTAGCTTCAAGAGACATGCGCAGATTTTGTTCATCTTCAAGCTCTTCTTTGAGAGAGGCAATCTCATTTGCCACTTCCCTTTCCAACATCTCCTTCTCCTCTATAAGGTCTTGTGCCGCACCAAGTTGGGCCAAGAGAGCCCCAACATGAGTCTTGGTATCCCCTTTCATGTTAGTGAGAAAAGAATCCAAATCCATAATCTCACGCTTAAACGTGAGACTAGAGGCATCATAAATATATAAGGCATTAGTCGAGGATGAGGGTTTAGAAGGGGATTTTACCTCCGTGGATACCTTTGCCATAAGGCAACGAGCATTGTTGGTGACGAGGTTATCATTAGGAGAGTCGAAGAGGGAGTTAGAGGGAGTGGTAATGGCAATGGCGGCCACTCCCTCTCCTTCCTTGTTGGAGCTCTTGTCCTCATGTTCTTCATCCTCATCAGAGGAGTACTCTTCTCGAATGATGAAGGCTCTAGGCTTCTTGGTGAAGGAGACCTTGTCGTCATCGGGCTTGGGGCAGAACTTGGAGAATCCTTTGGAGAGTGACTTGAACTTTTTCTTGCGGATAATCCTTCCACCATTATCTTCTCTTCTCTAAAACATACAATCCGTGACAAAATGATTCTTGTCACCGCAATTGTAGCATGTTCTTCCCCTTTGCCCCTCCCTTGGGCTCTTGTGCTTGTGCTTCGGGACTTGTTTCCATCCCAAAATTTCTTAGCGGCAAGAAATCACGTGATCTTCTTGGTCTTGTGCTTCGGGACTTGTTTCCATCCCAAAATTTCTTAGCTGCAAGAGCCATGTTCTCATGATAATTGATCTTGAGATCATCCGGTCCCCACTCAACGGGATCCTCATCGCTTTCACTAGCCTCATCTACCTTCATCTTCAATGCAAGGTTGGGCTTGCGGGAGTTGTGGGCGCGGGCAACAAGATCTTCCGCATTCTTCTTGGAGATGTCCAAAGCGATGACTTCGCTAAGAACTTCCTCATAAGGGAGGAGAGCGTTGTACAACTTGCGCTTGATCCAATGGTCATCCACAAACGTTGCTCCAAGATCTTGCATTTGTACGGCAAGAGCGATGAGGCGCCGATACATTTCTTCGGGGGACTCTCCTTCATTCATGACGAAGTTGTCGGCCATGTTGTTCACTTCATCAAAACGAGAGCTTTGGATGCTCGCATTTCCGAGGAAGAGCTTGCAAAGTTTATCCCATGCTTCCTTGGCGGTCTTGATCGAGCGGATATGAGCGCGGTCCTTGGGCGCGATGGCCATGTGAATCATGTTGATGGCGGTGGCATTGAGTTGGTCATCCACCGCTTCTCTTCTTGTCAATATCTTTGGGTCTTGTGGTGATTAGCCCTCCTCGATGATACGCCAAAGCTCTGTAGATGCGCTGCGCACATGAGAACGCATTAAGAATTGCCAATTTTCAAAGTTATTTGACTCAAGTAACGGTGGTGAACCATGCGACAAGATATGTGGCATCGGTATTGGAACGTTTATGGTGTAATCAATTGGTGGTGGCACCTCATGATAACCCCCTAGACGTTCCGCAACCGGTGTCTCATCCTTCCCCTTTGTTGAAGTGCCGGTCTCCCCAAGCCCTTCCTTTTGTGGATCTTTTGTCGTTTGCGCGACAAAATCAACAAGAGGAAATGGGTTAGCTTTTGGTGGGGGATCCTCGGCACTTGCTTTAGGATCAACGATAGGGTTCGTTTTTTGAGCAACCAACTCCATCATCATCGCCTTCATTTGGTTAACGATGGATGACTCCAATTTCTTGAGGTCATCCAACGTAATCATTGTGGTATCGATGGGAGATGATGGAGCGGGTGGCACAAGGGAAGGTGACCCATTCCCACCCATCTCTTGTTCGACCATTTCTTAGGCCGTAAAGCCCGAGTAAGAAAACCTTGCTCTGATACCACTTGAATGGATCGTAGCGAACAAGAGGGGGGAGGGTGAATGGCGCTACGACAAGTTTTAGCCTTTTTCAATTTTTAGTGCAACAGAAGATAAAGGTGATAGCTTTAGCGATAGCGGTGTTCCTACAATGATCCTAGGACAAGTGCAACAAGCAAGGAATCAACAAGATAGTAAGAGTAAGGAGCGAGACAACCGGAGGGCACGGAGACGAGGCGAGGTTTGTTTCCCGCAGTTCCTTCCACAATAGGAAGTACGTATGCGTTGAGCAGGTGCTAGTCTCACACAAGAGACTAGACGGTCACACCACGAAGGAAGGCCTCACCTTCTTCCTCGGGAGAGCTCCACGAAGGTGCTCCCCCTTCTCCACTAAGGCACCGGTCGAGGCGGTGATTCCTTCACAAGATTGGGGCGAGCTCCACAGCAAGGAGGCTCCCAACACCCTATGGAGCTAGTACACCACCAAGCTAGCCTCCATAGCTGCACTTTCTCCAATGTCCCACCATAGGAACCCTACCACCAAGATCCACTAAGGAATAGCTAGTATTGGTGAAATTTCTCTTGGTAGAACTATAGATCGGGGTCTCCTCCACCACTCCTCAAAGTTTGGGCAAGATTGGTTGGATGGTTGGGGAGATCCTCAAGGTTTTGGCTCAGCAACAATGGAGGAGAGAGAGAGAGAGAGAGGAGAGATAAAAACGAGTTGGGGAAGAAGGGGCCCTTAAATAGGCTCCTCCAAATCCAACCGGTATGTCCAGTTTTCGCCTAAGCGGTACTACCGCTTTTGGGAAGCGGTACTACCGCTCTGAGTTCGAAATCCCCAGATCTGGTCCACATGGACACAGAGCGGTACTACCGCTCACTGTACCGCTCGAGGTACCGCAACAGGGTCCAAACCTTACTGGACTCAAAGCGGTAGCGGAGCGGTACCAGAGCGGTACTGCCGTAACTAGTTACGGTACCTGGGCGGTACCGTGGGCGGTACTACCGCTCGTGTGCGGTACTACCGCTCCAGGTACTGCAGAGGTACCGCAACTCGTATTCTGGGTCAATATCAGCGCAGAACTCAGAGCGGTACCATGGGGCGGTACCTATAGGGGTAGCGGTACCACCGCTACAGGTACCGGTAGTACCGGCCTGGCTAAAACTGGTTTTCTCCCCTTTTTCTCACCAGCCATGTCACCTCGCGATACACACACAAAACCAGAAAACCTATAAACTTTGCTTCAGTCTTCCGATCTTGACGTGTCAAGCGAGGTCACCATGCACTTGCAAATCTAACAATGATACTCAATGCACACGGTGAGATTACTCAAGTGTTGTGATCAAACACACAAAACCCGGGGTTTAGACTTTGCTCTTTCACCTGGTCCGTTCAACATCGATGGTGTACTGCCAGCTTCAAAGGTTAGTGTGGTCCGGCAAGCAGCGGCGATGAGGTGTGGCCAGAAAGCGGGAACGATGTGGGATGTTGGCTATGGAGAGATAATTTCTGGTGAGCGGTCACCATATCTAGGGTTCATCGGATTGGTAAACACTGTGTGTGGCAGCCTCGGCCATGTGTGGCTTGGTAGTGCAATTGACTTGACTATTGGGTTGTAGTTACTTTAACACTCTTTGCCTTACACAATGTCCATGCGAAACAGTGATGTGATCCTCGTGGGTAGAAGATGAATTTAAATAGTTGTATGCAATTTCACCCACATGCCAACTTTTTGAAACATTATAGACAGGTGGGTCCTCA
Source organism: Lolium rigidum (assembly GCF_022539505.1). NCBI lineage: Eukaryota > Viridiplantae > Streptophyta > Magnoliopsida > Poales > Poaceae > Lolium > Lolium rigidum. Next base: position 274,600,824 of record NC_061508.1, read on the forward strand.
GTAAGCGGGGCATATAATTCCCCACTGCGACTCACACCCATGTTTGGGCGTTCTGAGCGGCCTATAGATTCCCACTAGAAAAGCCCATTTAGAAGTAACTACTTTTTTTGAGATGAATTTAGAAATAACTACTCATGTCGAGCTCTCCACACAACTATTTCATCTTATGGTGCTAACTGGTCGGCCTGGAAAATGCGTCCTAGTCAGCCTATTTGTTTATTCTAAAGACGAAGAATGACATCCATTGTGGAGGATTGACTCTCTTTGAATAGGAAAAGAAGTTCTAGAGTATCCCGTTGTGTTAATTTGTTGCCCATTTGAGAAAGTTATGTCTAAATATCGTTCAAGAAAGATAGAAAGATAGTTATGTTAGCAAATAAGGCCTTCTCACAATGCATTAACTTTCACGTTACCCTAGCTAGGTAAGATACGCCAGTACTACTCCAATGCGTTGTCTCTTAGACTGCTCATAGTGGGGGTAACATAGGTGGTAACATCACATGTCTCAAGGCATTTTGGTGACATGACAATAAAAGAAAAAAAAAGTGAGGTGGTAACTAGCTATGTTACCATACACTACAAGAAAAGTTGCCATGGCCAACGAAGTCGAAGTCGCGCCGTGGTTGCTGGTGCACCATGGCCGGCGATTTTTGGTCTCTCCGTGGTGCATGTCAAAACTTTTTTTCTCGTTTTTGAGGCCACCTAGCCCGACGAAAACGTCCAAAACGTCTCCTATGGTGGCCCGTGACGTGGTGCATCACGAATTCTCGGGTTCGTCGGCCGAGTCAACGCAAATCCGCACCGCCCAGGGATGTAGGGCCCAGATGGCAGCCTCTCTAGCATTATTTTTCTCTCGATCGCGCCATCTCGTTCAACGCTCTCCGATCGAGCCATTTACGATGCAGGATCATGGGTCCCGCATGTCATCCTCTATGAAACAAAATTCTTTCTATTCTTGGATTTTTTTGACCCCCTGATTTCTGGCTACTTCCTTTTTCTTTTGATCCCGTGCCGCCTTGGAAACGTTGAGACCGCTGCTGCTAAATGGGACCCGCATGTCATCCTCTATGTGCAATGAACTTTCTTTTCTTGGATTTTTTTGGCACCTCATATTTGGTCACTTGCCTTTTTTCGATCCCGTGCCGCCTCTCAAATGGTGATACCGCTGCTGCTAAATGGGACCCGCATGTCATCCTCTATGTACTATAAAACTTTCTTTTCTTGGATTTTTTCGGCACCTGAAATTTGTTCACTTGCCTTTTTCTTTCGATCTCGTGCCGCCTCTCAAACGGTGATACCGCTGCTGCTAAATGGCACCCACATGTCATCCTCTATGTACTATAAAACTTTCTTTTCTTGGATTTTTTTGGCACCTGATATTTGGTCACTTGCCTTGTTCTTTTGATCATGTGCCATCTGTCAAACGGTGATACCGCTGCTGCTAAATGGGACCCGCATGTTATCCTCTATGTACTATAAAACTTTATTTTCTTGGATTTTTTGGCACCTGATATTTGATCACTTGCCTTTTTCTTTCGAACTCGTGCCGCCTCGCAAACGGTGATACCGCTGCTGCTAAATGGGACACGCATGTTATCCTCTATGTACTATAAGACTTTCTTTTCTTTGCTTTTTTTTGGCACCTGATATTTGGTCACTTGCCTTTTTCTTTCGATCCCGTGCCGCCTCACAAACGGTGATACCGCTGCTGCTAAATGGGACCCGCATGTCATCCTCTATGTACAATCAAGTTTCTTTTCTTGAATTATTTTTGGCTCCTGATATTTGGTCACTTGCCTTTTTCTTTCGATCTCATGCCACGTTTGAAACGTTGAGGAACCTGCTGGCTCATGGGACCCGCATGTCATCCACTATGTGCTATAAAATTTTATTTTCTTGGATTTTTTTTCACCTTTGATTTTTGGCTATTTCCTTTTTCTTTTGATCCCTGCCGCCTTGGAAACGTTGAGTAAGCTGCTGACTCATGGGATCCGCATGTAATCCTCTAGGTACAATCAACTTTCTTTTTCTTTTGATCTCAAGCCGCATTTGAAACGTTGAGACCGCTGCTGCAAAATGGGACCCACATGTCATCCTCTATGTACAACAAAATTAATTTTCTTGGATTATTATTTTTTGCTCCTGATATTTGGTCACTTGCCTTTTTCTTTCGAACTCATTCCACCTTTGAAACGTTGAGGAACCTCTCATGGGACCCGCATCTCATCCTCTATGTACTATAAAAGTTTCTTTTCTTCGATTTTTTTCACCCTCTCATTTTTGGCTATTTATTTTTCCTTTTGATCCCCTGCCGCCTTGGAAACGTTGAGTAAGCTGCTGACTCATGGGACCCGCATGTCATCATCTATGTACAATCAACTTTCTTTTTCTTTTGATCTCAAGCCGCATTTGAAACGTTGAGACCGCTGCTGCTAAATGGGACCCGCATGTCATACTCTATGTACAATAAAGTTTCTTTTCTTGTATTATCTTTGGCTCCTTATATTTTGTAACTGTTGCGGTCAGAAACCCACCGGCGGGCAGCGACGGGCAACACCGTAGAGCCGGGAACAACTCAGGGCTGCGGCTGGCCCTAGTCCCTCAGAGCGACGGCCCGCAAAGCCTTCTGGTCACACGTCCGATGTCGTCGCAAGGGCGTGCCACCCGACCTATACCCGGTCGGAAGGTGTTGGATGATGCCTCGCTTAGTTTCCTGCATGGCATACACGTAAACATTAAATACGAGCCTCGATCGGCTCTCAGGTTATCCTGTGAATCGGCTCAAAGAGCCGATCCACCCATGATTCGTACGAGGTGTCCGAATATATGGTGGTCCTACTTGATCAAGATAAAGCTAAAGCGATCTACGACGATTTAGGGTTTTCACCGCATAATCGGATCATCCTACTCACGATTGGGCCTCGCGCTCGTAAGCCGATCCTAGACAGGGCCTAAAAACCAACACGAGGTTGATCCCCAGAACATCCTGTCTAGGGCTAGCAAACTACACCCTACACGCCGCTGGATCCTCCAACCCTTTGTAAGGCCTAACTATTGCGGATATTAAACTAATACTTGAAGAACAAGGAGCAACCGTAATGGATCGGATCTACTAAACAATGATCAAGCGGGTGCCGCCCCTACACCTAAGATAGGTGTAAGGGCGGCTAGATGTATAAGGGTTGCACTACGACAAGATATGATACGAAGAACAATGCTAACCCTAACACATCTAAGATAACTACGTTGCTCGCCATCAAAAAGGCTTCAGCGACGAGCAACGCATGAACAACGTAAATAAGCTTATGCTGCCTAGATCGCAAGATGCGATCTAGGCAGCATGGTGCTTACTAGGAGAAACCCTCGAGACGAAGGAGTTGGCGATGCGCCGAGATTGATTTGTGTTGAACGTTGTTTGTTGTTTATTCCATAAACCCTAGATACATATTTATAGTCCGGGGGACTTTCTAACGTGGGAATAATCCCAACCGTGCACGAGGCAAACTCTAACTAACCGACACGTAATCTACTATATTACAGATACAAGGGCAAACTAGCCCAAACCTTTGCATATAAGGCCGATTTACGTATTTCTTTCCGGATATAATCTTCAAGCCCATCTTGATCGCGGCCCACCTCTGTCTCGGTCAAATTCTGGTGATAACACATGCCCCCCTGGTTTTGGAAATGACATTTCCAAAATCATTACACTTCTCCTTCGTCGGGTCATGTCGTGGCAGAGCAGAACTGCCGCGGAATCTTCCATCATTTCGCCTCGCCTCCTGGGCTTCTCTGCACGAATTGATAATTTCGGCATAACGTCCTCGAGAACCGTCATGGCATTAAACATCCACTACACCCCCTTTATTTATCTGTGCCGAACGGTTCGCCACTCCATCCCCTTGCTCTGTTCTATCCACCAGCGCCAAAAAACCCTCTTCCCCTGTAGCAATGTCTTCCTCCTCCTCTTCCCCCTCAGGCCTCCCCCTCCAATCTTCGCCGAAGAGCAAGAATGAAGACTACCCCCATTCCGGGGCGAACCCCATCTCCTCCGACAAGGAAGAGAAAGGAGGAGAAGTAGAGAAGACAGAGGCCTCCCCCTCCGTCAAGCTTCCGCCGAAGAAGCGCTCCCGCATGTGGGCAGACAGCGAGGACGAGGGTGATGACGAGGAAGGAGAAGAGGAGAAGTGTGACGCCCCGGAACCGGTACCATGAGGATTCCAGCGATCCCGCCGAAATCCGCATGATATCGATTCAGAGACGCCCTCCGACACGACGTGTGCGAAGAATCACACACGTGATGCCAGAGGAATTAACACGAGCGGTAACATTACAACAGGATTACAATAGAGCCCACAAGATACATATATTACAACAACGATTCCAACGAGTCAAGATACAAATATACAATACAAAGATCCAATTCATACAGAAGATCGAACACGTCCGAGTACGGACAAGATACAAATTGGACTAAGAGTCCTGAAGATAACCAGATGGCGTCCATAACCCTGCCCGGTGCCAAGCCGGAAGGGTAACCTTGCTAACGTCATCATCTCGTACTCGTCAAAGTCGGGCCATCGGTTGCCGACAAAAGGGGAGGAGACAAAAAGAAAGGAAGGCGAGGGTAAGTACCATTGGCACGTACTTGCGAGACAAGACCAGCTATGCTCGCTGGTGGGCGGTATAAACTTCACCCGGCTATATGTGGAGTTTAGCGGCAGCAAAGCTACTATCCAAGAGAGACACGCTACAACATCCGTCTACTCGGAGAAGATAAGAGAGCGCACAAGGTAACGAGTTCTATACTCGCGAACATAACACAGCCCGATGCGATCCCCCTTCGCAAAGAGGTACTGACAAAGGCACACACACTTTTTGAAAAAGTTTTATTAGCAAATTATTAGCAACAGGAAATAAGGTGTAAGTTGTTCTATGATCAAGCTATACAATTCCAAGTCGTCCATAACCGCGGACACGGCTTATCGATAAGATGTACACCCTGCAGGGGTTGCCCAAATGTAACCATACGCATGCTCGAACCCACTTACTGCAGGTGGAGTCTCACAACAAGACCGTTCCCAATGCAAGAGAAAATTTAATGGGAGCTGATAGCGTGTATTTCACACGTTCGTTGGGCAACCCCAAGAGGAAGGTATGATGCGCACAGCAGCAAGTTTTCCCTCAGAAAGAAACCAAGGTTTATCGAACCAGGAGGAGTCAAGAAGCACGTTGAAGGTTGATGGCGGCGAGATGTAGTGCGGCGCAACACCGGGGATTCCGGCGCCAACGTGGAACCCGCACAACACAACCAAAGTACTTTGCCCCAACGAAACAAGTGAGGTTGTCAATCTCACCGGCTTGCTGTAACAAAGGATTAACCGTATTGTGTGGAAGATGATTGTTTGCGAGAAAACAAGTAGAACAAGTATTGCAATAGATTGTATTTCAAGTAAAGAGAATTGGACCGGGGTCCACAGTTCACTAGAGGTGTCTCTCCCATAAGACGAACAAGCATGTTGGGTGAACAAATTACAGTTGGGCAATTGACAAATAAAGAGAGCATGACCATGCACATACATATTATGATGAGTATAGTGAGATTTAATTGGGCATTACGACAAAGTACATAGACCGCCATCCAACCGCATCTATGCCTAAAAAGTCCACCTTCAGAGTTATCATCCGAACCCCTCCAGTATTAAGTTGCTAACAACGGACAATTGCATTAAGTATTGCGCGTAATGTAACTAGTGACTACATCCTTGAACATAGCACTAATGTTTTATCCCTAGTGGCAACAGCACATCCATAACCTTAGTGGTTCTTGTCACTCCTCCGGATTCACGGAGGCATGAACCCACTATCGAGCATAAATACTCCCTCTTGGAGTTACTAGCATCAACTTGGCCAAAGCATCTACTAATAACGGAGAGCATGCAAGATCATAAACAACACATAGACATAGTCTTGATAATCAACATAACAAGTATTCTCTATTCATCGGATCCCAACAAACGCAACATATAGAATTACAGATAGATGATCTTGATCATGTTAGGCAGCTCACAAGATCCGACATTGATAGCACAATGGGGAGAAGACAACCATCTAGCTACTGCTATGGACCCATAGTCCAGGGGTAGACTACTCACACATCACACCGGAGGCGACCATGGCGGCGTAGAGTCCTCCGGGAGATGATTCCCCTCTCCGGCAGGGTGCCGGAGGCGATCTCCTGGATCCCCCGAGATGGGATCGGTGGCGGCGGCGTCTCAGTAAGGTTTTCCGTATCGTGGCTCTCGGTATCGGGGGTTTCGTCACGGAGGCTTTAAGTAGGCGAAGGGGTAGGTCAAGAGGCGGCACGAGGGCCCCACACCACAGGGCCGCGCGGCCAAGGGGGGCCGCGCCGCCCTAGGGTGTGGCCCCTCGTGGCCCCTCTTCGTCTCGTCTTCGGTCTTCCGGAAGCTTCGTGAGAAAATAGGCCTCCGGGCTTTTATTTCGTCCAATTCCGAGAATATTTCTTTACTAGGATTTCTGAAACCAAAAACAGCAGAAAACAAAGAATCGGCACTTCGGCATCTTGTTAATAGGTTAGTTCCAGAAAATGCACGAATATGACATAAAGTGTGCATAAAACATGTAGGTAACATCAATAATGTGGCATGGAACACAAGAAATTATCGATACGTTGGAGACGTATCAGCATCCCCAAGCTTAGTTCTGCTCGTCCCGAGCAGGTAAAACGATAACAAAGATAATTTCTGGAGTGACATGCCATCATAATCTTGATCATACTATTTGTAAAGCATATGTAAAGAATGCAGCGATCAAAACAATGTGTATGACATGAGTAAACAAGTGAATCATAAAGCAAAGACTTTTCATGAATAGCACTTCAAGACAAGCATCAATAAGTCTTGCATAAGAGTTAACTCATAAAGCAATAATTCAAAGTAAAGGTATTGAAGCAACACAAAAGAAGATTAAGTTTCAGCGGTTGCTTTCAACTTGTAACATGTATATCTCATGGATATTGTCAACATAGAGTAGTATAATAAGTGCAATAAGCAAGTATGTAGGAATCAATGCACAGTTCACACAAGTGTTTGCTTCTTGAGGTGGATAGAAATAGGTGAACTGACTCAACATTGAAAGTAAAAGAATGGTCCTCATAGAGGAAAAAGCATCGATTGCTATATTTGTGCTAGAGCTTTGATTTTGAAAACATGAAACAATTTTGTCAACGTTAGTAATAAAGCATATGCATCATGTAAATTATATCTTATAAGTTGCAAGCCTCATGCATAGTGTACCAATAGTGCCCGCACCTTGTCCTAATTAGCTTGGACTACCTGGATTATCACCGCAATACATATGCTTTAACCAAGTTTCACAGAGGGGTACCTCTATGCCGCCTGTACAAAGGTCTAAGGAGAAAGCTCGCATTTGGATTTCTCGCTTTTGATTATTCTCAACTTAGACATCCATACCGGGACATCATAGACAACAAATAATGGACTCCTCTTTTAATGCTTTAAGCATTCAACAACAATTAATTCTTTTCTCATTAGAGATTTGAGGATGTTTGTCCAAAACTGAAACTTCCACCATGAATCATGGCTTTAGTTAGCGGCCCAATGTTCTTCTCTCACAATATGCATGCTCAAACCATTCAACTCAGTGTAGATCGCCCTTACTTCGGACAAGACGAACATGCATAGCAACTCACATGAAATTCAACAATGAGTTGATGGCGTTCCCCAGTAAACATGGTTATCGCACAACAAGCAACTTAATAAGAGATAAAGTGCATAATTACATATTCAATGCCACAATAGTTTTTAAGCTATTTGTCCCATGAGCTATATATTGCAAGGTGAATGATGGAATTTTAAAGGTAGCACTCAAGCAATTTACTTTGGAATGGCGGGAAAATACCATGTAGTATAGGTAGGTATGGTGGACACAAATGGCATAGTGGTTGGCTCAAGTATTTTGGATGCATGAGAAGTATTCCCTCTCGATACAAGGTTCAGGCTAGCAAGGCTTATTAGAAACAAACACAAGGATGAACCGGTGCAGCAAAACTCACATAAAAGACATATTGAAAACATTATAAGACTCTACACCGTCTTCCTTGTTGTTCAAACTCAAAACTAGAAATTATCTAGACCTTAGAGAAACCAAATATGCAAACCAAATTTTAGCATGCTCTATGTATTTCTTCATTAATGGGAGCAAAGCATATGATGCAAGAGCTTAAACATGAGCACAACAATTGCCAAGTATCACATTACCCAAGACATTTATAGCAATTACTACATGTATCATTTTCCAATTCCAACCATATAACAATTTAACGAAGAAGAAACTTCGCCATGAATACTATGAGTAGAAACCAAGGACATATTTGTCCATATGCTACAGCGGAGCTTGTATCTCTCCCATAAAGTGAATGCTAGGATCCATTTTATTCAAACAAAACAAAAAACAAAAACAAACCGACGCTCCAAGAAAAAGCACATAAGATGTGGCCGAATAAAAATGTAGTTTCAGGGAGGAACTCGATAATTTGTTGATGAAGAAGGGGATGCCTTGGGCATCCCCAAGCTTAGACGCTTGAGTCTTCTTGATATATGCAGGGGTGAACCACCGGGTGCATCCCCAAGCTTAGAGCTTTCACTCTCCTTAATCATGTTGCATCATACTCCTCTCTTGATCCTTGAAAACTTCCTCCACACCAAACTCGAAACAACTCATTAGAGGGTTAGTGCACAATATAAATTGACATATTCAGAGGTGACACAATCATTCTTAACACTTCTGGACATTGCATAATGCTACTGGAAATTAGTGGATCAAAGAAATTCATCCAACATAGCGAAAGAGGCAATGCGAAATAAAAGGCAGAATCTGTCAAAACAGAACAGTTCGTATTGACGAATTTTAAAATGGCACCAGACTTGCTCAAACGAAAATGCTCAAATTGAATGAAAGTTGCGTACATATCTGAGGATCATGCTCGTAAATTGGCGTAATTTTCTGAGCTACCTACAGGGAGATAGACCCAGATTCGTGAAAGCAAAGAAATCTGGAACTGCGCAGTAATCCAAATCTAGTACTTACTTTTCTATCAACGGCTTAACTTGGCACAACAAAACTCAAAACTAAGATAAGGAGAGGTTGCTACAGTAGTAAACAACTTCCAAGACACAAATTAAAAACAAAGTACTGTAGGTAAAAACATGGGTTGTCTCCCATAAGCGCTTTTCTTTAACGCCTTTCAGCTAGGCGCAGAAAGTGTGTATCAAGTATTATCAAAGGGTGAAGCATCAACATCATTACCAGGGGTGTTGGGAGTTTTATCAATTTTAGGCCTATAGTAATTCTTTGGTTTAGGCACCTTAGAGACATACATGAATTTTTGCTCCTTACCCACATAAGCTTTCTCATTAAATTTAAGAGAAGAAAAAGTTGAACCCAATTTTCCCATAGCTCCTTCAAGTTTACCAATTCTATGGGTTTTATTATCATGGATAGCACAAGTTTCTAGAGTAGCAATTCTTTCGTTAATTCTTCCTAGGATTTTATCAAGTTTATCAGTATTATCAAGTAATATTTCCAATTTAGTTTCAACACTACAATTTTTCTCTATGGTTTCCAATTTTTTCATAACATCCTCAAGGGAGGTTTCAATTTTAGTTTCATTAACAGGTGGTGTTCCAAATAGACTCTCAATAATGCAACTAGCTTCTAAGGCGGGAGCGCCTAGGAAGTTACCTCCCGCGAGACAATCAAGAACATATCTATTCCAGCTAGAGATACCAACATAAAAATTCCTGAGTAGGATAGTGGTGGAGTGTTTCTTAGTGCACCTATTATGGGCATCACTAATTCTATACCAAGCATCTTTTAAACATTCTCCCCCTTGTTGCTTAAATGAACGAACTTCAACTTCAGGATTACTCATTTCAGCAGTAGTAAATAAAGCAAACTAGATAAAGTAAATGTAAGTAAACTAATTTTTTTTGTGTTTTCGGTATAGCAAACAAGATAACAAGTAAAGTAAAACTAGCAACTAATTTTTTTGTATTTTGATTTAGTGCAGCAAACAAAGTAGTAAATAAAACTAAGCAAGACAAAAACAAAGTAAAGAGATTGAGAAGTGGAGACTCCCCTTGCAGCGTGTCTTGATCTCCCCGGCAACGGCGCCAGAAATTTATGCTTGATGGCGTGTATTTCACACGTTCGTTGGGCAACCCCAAGAGGAAGGTATGATGCGCACAGCAGCAAGTTTTCCCTCAGAAAGAAACCAAGGTTTATCGAACCAGGAGGAGTCAAGAAGCACGTTGAAGGTTGATGGCGGCGAGATGTAGTGCGGCGCAACACCGGGGATTCCGGCGCCAACGTGGAACCCGCACAACACAACCAAAGTACTTTGCCCCAACGAAACGAGTGAGGTTGTCAATCTCACCGGCTTGCTGTAACAAAGGATTAACCGTATTGTGTGGAAGATGATTGTTTGCAGAAAACAAGTAGAACAAGTATTGCAAGTAGATTGTATTTCAAGTAAAGAGAATTGGACCGGGGTCCACAGTTCACTAGAGGTGTCTCTCCCATAAGACGAACAAGCATGTTGGGTGAACAAATTACAGTTGGGCAATTGACAAATAAAGAGAGCATGACCATGCACATACATATTATGATGAGTATAGTGAGATTTAATTGGGCATTACGACAAAGTACATAGACCGCCATCCAACTGCATCTATGCCTAAAAAGTCCACCTTCAGGTTATCATCCGAACCCCCTCAAGTATTAAGTTGCTAACAACAGACAATTGCATTAAGTATTGCGCGTAATGTAACTAGTGACTACATCCTTGAACATAGCACTAATGTTTTATCCCTAGTGGCAACAGCACATCCATAACCTTAGTGGTTCTTGTCACTCCTCCGCATTCACGGAGGCATGAACCCACTATCGAGCATAAATACTCCCTCTTGGAGTTACTAGCATCAACTTGGCCAAAGCATCTACTAATAACGGAGAGCATGCAAGATCATAAACAACACATAGACATAGTCTTGATAATCAACATAACAAGTATTCTCTATTCATCGGATCCCAACAAACGCAACATATAGAATTACGGATAGATGATCTTGATCATGTTAGGCAGCTCACAAGATCCGACAATGATAGCACAATGGGGAGAAGACAACCATCTAGCTACCGCTATGGACCCATAGTCCAGGGGTAGACTACTCACACATCACACCGGAGGCGACCATGGCGGCGTAGAGTCCTCCGGGAGATGATTCCCCTCTCCGGCAGGGTGCCGGAGGCGATCTCCTGGATCCCCCGAGATGGGATCGGCGGCGTCGGCGTCTCTGGAAGGTTTTCCGTATCGTGGCTCTCGGTACTGGGGGTTTCGTCACGGAGGCTTTAAGTAGGCGAAGGGGTAGGTCAAGAGGCGGCACGAGGGCCCCACACCACGGGGCCGCGCGGCCAAGGGGGCCGCGCCGCCCTAGGGTGTGGCCCCCTCGTGGCCCCTCTTTGTCTCGTCTTCGGTCTTCTGGAAGCTTCGTGAGAAAATAGGCCTCTGAGCTTTTATTTCGTCCAATTCCGAGAATATTTCTTTACTAGGATTTCTGAAACCAAAAACAGCAGAAAACAAAGAATCGGCACTTCGGCATCTTGTTAATAGGTTAGTTCCAGAAAATGCACGAATATGACATAAAGTGTGCATAAAACATGTAGATAACATCAATAATGTGGCATGGAACACAAGAAATTATCGATACGTTGGAGACGTATCAGGAGCCACCCAACTAAGCTACCCGTGACGAAGTTCGGCCGTACTCCGATACGGACCCAGAGGTTTGCGACATAGTCCAGGCGGGCACTAACGACCAGGCACAGGATAAGTCTATCCGCAATATGAGTACAGTACAGAAGTAAACACCCGAAGGCAACAGGAAGTAAATCGTGCATATCGTGCATATGGGCAAATAAAACCAAGGTTGTGGCTCCCAATAAACAGACTCGAGGAAAGGTAGTGGGTGATGGGGGTCCCATTCCCCCACGTACGGGTAGATCGCTCAATCTCGGAACAGATAACAAGAACTCGGGTCCTAGGGGACATTAGCAAGACAAAGATCCGATGCTTTCGCAAAGGGGCTCACAGATGCCACTGCTTACAATATTAGTTGTTAACAATAAAGTAAAGTGTGATTATCTCCAACAAATGATATAGCATGTGATAACCTCCCAACAAGATATCCCGAACATTTCGAGATATCAACAAAACCCTAAACTCGCCTACGACTCGCAAAGCCGGCAAACAACAAACAATAGGTAGGGCGAGGAGGTGTATCTCGGACATATAGGTAACAGGTGGATAGGACACGTGACACAACGTAATCGCAACATAAGGATAGCAATAGATCAAAAGAGCATGTAAAAGTAAAATAGGTGAAGGGGTGGGCTCGCCTGTGAAAAGCTGCAGAAGAACTTGTCGTATCTCACAACACCACTTCGCGATCCTATCCGGGAAGAAGCAAATGCTGGAACACACACAACGTATGCAAGTCTTACTACTAAGGATAAAGAAGATCCAGCATGTTCATGATGATATGCATGACATGGCATAGATGGTGCAATGCATCTTATCCAATTTAATCGGAGTCGGAACCCCGGATAAACAGATAGGGTTGAAGTTGCAATTCTACCGGCAATTTAAGTGTTGAATAGCATGGCATAACATGGCAGGGGTGCGCTACTTCAATGTTAAACGGAGCGGGGAAAACCTAGTCGGTGTTCCGGAATACTCCGCATATATGTTAGGTGAACATGCATAACTATCATCGGACGACATGATGCGAGATGCAAACAGATTTATGGATGGCATATTCATGTTCAGCACATTTTTCTGATCAATTTTCATATATAAAACGTTTTAATTCGAGTTACCAATTAGAAGTTATTAACAAATTAAGTTTTAGTTATTTAAAATAGATAAACAGGTTTTATTTAATTGGGAAAGGACCCGAAAACAATTTACAGAAAGGGGGAAGGACCCCGGGTTGGTTTGTAAAACATGCAGGGGGTTTTGTTGCAAAGCAACAAGGACAGGGGCTGCGGGTTGATGGAAATAAAACAAGCAGGGGGCGTTTTGCAAAAGCTGGATGGATCTGGATCTGGGGCGATTCTCACCGGAGGTTTTGCCAGCCCGAGCGGCTGACGGATGGGGCCTGGTTGCTGAGGTGGCGCCAGCGTGGCGAACCATGCCTGCACGCACGAAAGGTGCTCGATGCGGTGCGCGGGCGGTGACCACCGGCGGCCGGCGTCGCGCGTGCGGGCGTCTGCGAGGGTTCCAGGAAGCGGCGATGGCTGTCGGGGGTACGCCCTGGCGGCGCGGACAAGATGGAGGTGGTGGCGCGTGGAGGGGCTCACCGGAGGGCTGCCGGCGGCGAGGATCTGCGGAGGAATTGGCCGGCACCGCAGTGAGGATGCAAAATCGGAAGCAAGGGAGGAGGCGAGCATGTCCAGGGGGTGCGTGTGGGTACCAGTAAGGCGATGATGAGCTCAAAAAGGCCGGAGGTGGTCTAGCGCCGCCGGAATCGGCAAGGAACTGCGGCGGCCGGAGGTGTTGGCGAGGTCGATTTCGTCACGGCTGAGCCCTCCCGGCTCGATTCTCCGCGCCAGGATCAAGAGGAGGATGAGGCGCACCCGCCGGTGCCCTTGGTTCGACGCGGGGTGCCCAGAAACGACGAGGCCAAGGTGGTCTGCGAGGTGTTTCTCTCGGTAGACAAAAGCACATAGAGAGGAGAGGGAAAAGGAGAGGTGGCGGCGCGAGGGAGGAAGAGAGGAGGGTTGGTGGCTAGGGTTCCAGGGGGAGGGATAAGGAGAGAGGGAGCAGGTGGTGGTGGAGGACCACAGCGTGGTGGCGAAGGGCGAGCACGCCTTCTGCGTGACTCGTCCAGGAAGACGACAGACGAGAAGGGGAGGTACCGGTTCGTCTCGGGCCGGGCCAGGCCGAAAGAGAGGAAAGGAGAAGAGGGAAGTGGGCTGCTGGGAAGAGAGGGAGAGAGATGGGCCAGGGGGCTGCGGCCTGTTAGCTAGGGTTAGGTTAGGTTTTTCTGTTTTATTTTTATTTTAATTCTGGTTTCCTTTTTTTATTTTAAAACTGTTTTGAATTTGGGGCAAAGGTGAGAGAGAGATTTAAAAATTAGGTTTTCAAATATTACTTTATTTGTAATCAAAACAAAGCAACTTTATGTTTAAGAATTTACTTGTTGGGAAAGCTTAATTATTAAATAAGAAATATGCGAGGGAGAGATTAGGGTTTTTATTTAAAGTGAGAGATAAGGGAGGGTTTATAAAATAATTTTTATTTGTTAAAAACATGGATGTGATGATGCCGGATGCATGATGCTGCACAAAAGAAAAACAACAAACAAATTCTAATAGGGTGCTACCCTGGGCCGTTACAATCGACACCACTAACAAGGAACCTCGCCCCGAGGTTCCACCTCAAGGTACGGGGGAGAGAGGTGAACTATCGGGTCTTCTTACGCCATGTTGATATTCACATGTACCTGGCGTGGAACCTTCTTCTGACGAAGTGTTGATCTTCTCGACACCACTAACAAGAGTTCATGATGCACGTAGATCGGCGACACCACTAACAAGAAGTCATTGTTTCGCTGGTGATGATGCGCTGTCGTCGGGACCTCCGAATATCGGACCTAATAGGTGGGGGGCAAAGATCGTCCAACCCGCGTCGGAACCTAAGACTCGGGAAAACTTGGATAAGAGAGAAGACTCAAAACTCGCATAGGTGAGATGAGAAAGAATTGAGGTAAGGAGAAAAATGTAGCTAATAAGATCTATCCAACAAATTTTAGAAAATAGATTTTGACACTAGACACAACGTCCGTTGGCAAGGTTATCCTACAGGCTGGACTAGTGGGGTACCGTCAACCTGAGGCTCTGATACCAACTTGTGACGCCCCGGAACCGGTACCATGAGGATTCCAGCGATCCCGCCGAAATCCGCATGATATCGATTCAGAGACGCCCTCCGACACGACGTGTGCGAAGAATCACACACGTGATGCCAGAGGAATTAACACGAGCGGTAACATTACAACAGGATTACAATAGAGCCCACAAGATACATATATTACAACAACGATTCCAACGAGTCAAGATACAAATATACAATACAAAGATCCAATTCATACAGAAGATCGAACACGTCCGAGTACGGACAAGATACAAATTGGACTAAGAGTCCTGAAGATAACCAGTGGCGTCCATAACCCTGCCCAGGCCAAGCCGGAAGGGTAACCTTGCTAACGTCATCATCTCGTACCTGTCAAAGTCGGGCCATCGGTTGCCGACAAAAGGGGGAGGAGACAAAAAGAAAGGAAGGCGAGGGTAAGTACCATTGGCACGTACTTGCGAGACAAGACCAGCTATGCTCGCCGGTGGGCGGTATAAACTTCACCCGGCTATATGTGGAGTTTAGCGGCAGCAAAGCTAATATCCAAGTAGAGACACGCTACAACATCCGTCTACTCGGAGAAGATAAGAGAGCGCACAAGGTAACAGTTCTATACTCGCAAACATAACACAGCTCGATGCGATCCCCCTTCGCAAAGAGGTATCGACAAAGGCACACACACTTTTTGAAAAAGTTTTATTAGCAAATTATTAGCAACAGGAAATAAGGTGTAAGTTGTTCTATGATCAAGCTATACAATTCCAAGTCGTCCATAACCGCGGACACGGCTTATCGATAAGATGTACACCCTGCAGGGGTTGCCCAAATGTAACCATACGCATGCTCGAACCCACTTACTACAGGTGGAGTCTCACAACAAGACCGTTCCCAATGCAAGAGAAAATTTAATGGGAGCCACCCAACTAAGCTACCCGTGACGAAGTTCGGCCGTACTCCGATACGGACCCAGAGGTTTGCGACATAGTCCAGGCGGGCACTAACGACCAGGCACAGGATAAGTCTATCCGCAATATGAGTACAGTACAGAAGTAAACACCCGAAGGCAACAGGAAGTAAATCGTGCATATGGGCAAATAAAACCAAGGTTGTGGCTCCCAATAAACAGACTCGAGGAAAGGTAGTGGGTGATGGGGGTCCCATTCCCCCACGTACGGGTAGAGCGCTCAATCTCGGAACAGATAACAAGAACTCGGGTCCTAGGGGACATTAGCAAGACAAAGATCCGATGCTTTCGCAAAGGGGCTCACAGATGCCACTGCTTACAATTTTAGTTGTTAACAATAAAGTAAAGTGTGATTATCTCCAACAAATGATATAGCATGTGATAACCTCCCAACAAGATATAACGAACATTTCGAGATATCAACAAAACCCTAAACTCGCCTACGACTCGCAAAGCTGGCAAACAACAAACAATAGGTAGGGCGAGGAGGTGTATCTCGGACATATAGGTAACAGGTGGGTAGGACACGTGACACAACAGAATCGCAACATAAGGATAGCAATAGATCAAAAGAGCATGTAAAAGTAAAATAGGTGAAGGGGTGGGCTCGCCTGTGAAAAGCTGCAGAAGAACTTGTCGTATCTCACAACACCACTTCGCGATCCTATCCGGGAAGAAGCAAATGCTGGAACACACACAACGTATGCAAGTCTTACTACTAAGGATAAAGAAGATCCAAGCATGTTCATGATGATATGCATGACATGGCATAGATGGTGCAATGCATCTTATCCAATTTAATCGGAGTCGGAACCCCGGATAAACAGATAGGGTTGAAGTTGCAATTCTACCGGCAATTTAAGTGTTGAATAGAATGGCATAACATGGCAGGGGTGCGCTACTTCAATGTTAAACGGAGCGGGGAAAACCTAGTCGGTGTTCCGGAATACTCCGCATATATGTTAGGTGAACATGCATAACTATCATCGGACGACATGATGCGAGATGCAAACAGATGTATGGATGGCATATTCATGTTCAGCACATTTTTCTGATCAATTTTCATATATAAAACGTTTTAATTCGAGTTACCAATTAGAAGTTATTAACAAATTAAGTTTTAGTTATTTAAAATAGATAAACAGGTTTTATTTAATTGGGAAAGGACCCGAAAACAATTTACAGAAAGGGGGAAGGACCCCGGGTTGGTTTGTAAAACATGCAGGGGGTTTTGTTGCAAAGCAACAAGGACAGGGGCTGCGGGTTGATGGAAATAAAACAGCAGGGGGCGTTTTGCAAAAGCTGGATGGATCTGGATCTGGGGCGATTCTCACCGGAGGTTTTGCCAGCCCGAGCGGCTGACGGATGGGGCCTGGTTGCTGAGGTGGCGCCAGCGTGGCGAACCATGCCTGCACGCACGAAAGGTGCTCGATGCGGTGCGCGGCCGGTGACCACCGGCGGCCGGCGTCGCGCGTGCGGGCATCTGCGAGGGTTCCAGGAAGCGGCGATGACCGTCGGGGGTACGCCCTGGCGGCGCGGACAAGATGGAGGTGGTGGCGCGTGGAGGGGCTCACCGGAGGGCTGCCGGCGGCGAGGATCTGCGGAGGAATTGGCCGGCACCGCAGTGAGGATGCAAAATCGGAAGCAAGGGAGGAGGCGAGCATGTCCAGGGGGTGCGTGTGGGTACCAGTAAGGCGATGATGAGCTCAAAAAGGCCGGAGGTGGTCTAGCGCCGCCGGAATCGGCAAGGAACTGCGGCGGCCGGAGGTGTTGGCGAGGTCGATTTCGTCACGGCTGAGCCCTCCTGGCTCGATTCTCCGCGCCAGGATCAAGAGGAGGATGAGGCGCACCCGCCGGTGCCCTCGGTTCGACGCGGGGTGCCCAGAAACGACGAGGCCAAGGTGGTCTGCGAGGTGTTTCTCTCGGTAGACAAAAGCACAGAGAGAGGAGAGGGAAAAGGAGAGGTGGCGGCGCGAGGGAGGAAGAGAGGAGGGTTGGTGGCTAGGGTTCCAGGGGGAGGGATAAGGAGAGAGGGAGCAGGTGGTGGTGGAGGACCACAGCGTGGTGGCGAAGGGCGAGCACGCCTTCTGCGTGACTCGTCCAGGAAGACGACAGACGAGAAGGGGACGTACCGGTTCGTCTCGGGCCGGGCCAGGCCGAAAGAGAGGAAAGGAGAAGAGGGAAGTGGGCTGCTGGGAAGAGAGGGAGAGAGATGGGCCAGGGGGCTGCGGCCTGTTAGCTAGGGTTAGGTTAGGTTTTTCTGTTTTATTTTTATTTTAATTCTGGTTTCCTTTTTTTATTTTAAAACTGTTTTGAATTTGGGGCAAAGGTGAGAGAGAGATTTAAAAATTAGGTTTTCAAATATTACTTTATTTGTAATCAAAACAAAGCAACTTTATGTTTAAGAATTTACTTGTTGGGAAAGCTTAATTATTAAATAAGAAATATGCGAGGGAGAGATTAGGGTTTTTATTTAAAGTGAGAGATAAGGGAGGGTTTATAAAATAATTTTTATTTGTTAAAAACATGGATGTGATGATGCCGGATGCATGATGCTGCACAAAAGAAAAACAACAAACAAATTCTAATAGGGTGCTACCCTGGGCCGTTACAAGAAGGAGGAGGATGATTCCTCCTCTTCCGCTGGATACCCGCCGACGAAGCGCTTCCGCACTTGGGCGGACAGCGAGGATGATGATGATGACGAGGAAGAAGAAGCTCCGGCCGAAGGCTGGGGCAGCAGCAACGAAGAACTCTCCGGCGGTGGCGTCGACGGCGACTCCGACGCCGACGATGATGCTAGCGAGGATTAGTAATGTAGGATTAGTAGTCCCCGAGCAATCGGCTCTTCTTTTGCTCTTTCTTACTTGAGCAATCGTCTCTTCATTGTAAAAATCCTCTCTTGTTTAATGAAGAAGACTTTTCCTTAACTTGATTTTGCCGATTTTCTTCGTGCTAATTTTGCCAATTGTTAGTTAGCCAATGCTTAATGAGCCGATGGAAACGCATTGGTCTCTCATAATCCGTTCTTCATCTCTTTGACGACGAAGTGGTCGTGAACTTGGTCAATGTCTAATAAGCCGATGCTAACGCATCAGCCCTTCAGTTCTCCAACTGATGCCCTTGAGTTCTGGTGGACAATGTGGAAGACCAACGCCTTTAAAAGAGTCTCAGAACCGCTGCTGAAACGACTTGACGCTGAAGCCGATACCTCTGGATATTTAGTGATATTCCTCAAACCTGCCCAACCCCTTGAAGAAGATTATGATGGAGGGCCAGCCGATGAAATCTCAATCGGCCTCTTAAGAACAGAATATCTACGCAGTCAGTTGCCCCCCGAGCCTCAATCAAGGCGAGAACAGCAGTGAGCCAACCAAATGTGCCACCACCGGCTTCCAAGTCATAACGCAGAGCCAGCCGATTCCAACAAAATCGGCTCCCCAGAGCAGAGAACCTTCAGGGTGAGCTGCCCCCCGAGCTCTTCCAGTCCACTTCTTGCGCCTTGCTGGTCAGATCGGCTCCTTTCCTTTTGGCGGATTTGAAGCAACCCATCCTTAACCTGATCTGCACGTCCATGCTACTTTTGGCATTGGTCAGGGTAATGACCCCTCAAACTTGCCCCCCGAGGCTCGGGTACCTCCAAAAAGAATTTGGAGGTTCTTGAAGAGAGGATCTGAGCTGCCAAGCCATTCCATTGAGGAGTTCTTCCAGTAGAGCCTCTCTTCATGACCCACTTCCTGCTTCATTGAGCCTCTGCTTGTAACAGTTGTACCTCTTGAGTCGATGGCCATGCATCGGCTTTCTATCCTTAAGTCGATGTCTGCGCATCGGCTGTACTTAAAAATTTTAAATTTTTTATTTTATTTTTTACGGCCGATTTGTGTATCGGCCCCCATACTTCAATACCCATCATCAAAGAATATCTTGGGCTGCTGGGCATTTGAAAGACACTTCTACTTCATATCCTCGTGTTTTATCCACCTAGGTGCCCCCCGAGCCGATTCTTTCAAGTAATTGAGGGTATCGGCTCTTCAGGTATTCCCTGTTGGATCAAGTGCTGGACCCAGGCAGAATGTATATTGAGGATAATTTTGGCCGATTGCTGGAATCGGCCTCCATGTTGCTTGCTCGATGAAGGTTTTGTAACGTTCCTCCATAGATCCTTGGGGCCGATCTCCTGGATCGGCATTGCCACGTTCATTCATCGATGTTGCGTTCGCTACACGTTCGGGCCCGTGGATAAGACCAACCTAGCCCCATCCTGTGTCACGTTGATGTGCTCGCAATCGTCGAAATTGGGTGCCTCGTGTAATCCTGGAGCACCAAACTCCGTTGGAAGGACGAGCACCATGTTTGTGCCAGCCGATGTCTCATCATCAGCTTTCCTTTGCTTGGGGCGCCACTCCATTTTTCGTGGTCGACCCTCTTCATCCAGGGTTCGCCGGATCTTTGCGGCCGGATCAGGTCGCGCCTTCCTTAGCGTGTGCAGGTATAACCTTTCGGCTTCCTCCAAGCCGCGCAATCGCTGAACCCTACGCTTTTGGGAACGGCTGAGTCCATCAGGGCACCACCTTGGCCGGTGGGACTTGTCTTCTTCTTCTTCTCCCTCGTCTTCCAAATCCTCAAGATCTTCCATCCGAGGGGACTCAGCGCGTTTGCTTCGAGGCGGGAGAGGCCTGATGTCTACGGGAGCTTCTATTCTTGTAGACAGTGTTGGGCCTCCAAGAGCAGAGGTTTGTAGAACAGCAGCAAGTTTCCCTTAAGTGGATACCCAAGGTTTATCGAACTCAGGGAGGAAGAGGTCAAAGATATCCCTCTCATGCAACCCTGCAACCACAAAGCAAGAAGTCTCTTGTGTCCCCAACACACCTAATAGGTGCACTAGTTCGGCGAAGAGATAGTGAAATACAGGTGATATGAATAAGTAGTAGCAACGGCACCAGAAAAGTGCTTTGCCCAGGACGATAGAACAAGCAGTAGTAACGCAGCAAGTAGTAACGCAGTAAAACAAGTAAACAAGCAGCGATAGCGTATTTAGGAACAAGGCCTAGGGAATAGACTTTCACTAGTGGACACTCTCAACATTGATCACATAACAGAATAGATAAATGCATACTCTACACTCTTGTTGGATGATGAACACATTGCGTAGGATTACACGAACCCTCAATGCCGGAGTTAACAAGCTCCACAATAATGCTCATATTTTAGTAACCTTTAGTGTAAGATAGATCAAAAGACTAAACCAAGTACTAACATAGCATGCACACTTGTCACCTTCATGCATATGTAGGAGGAATAGATCACATCAATATTATCATAGCAATAGTTAACTTCGCAATCTACAAGAGATCATGATCATAGCATAAACCAAGTACTAACACGGTGCACACACTGTCACCTTTGCACACATGCAGGAGGAATAAAACTACTTTAATAACATTGCTAGAGTAGCACATAGATAAATTGTGATACAAACACATTGCAATCGTAAAGAGATATAAATAAGCACCTCACTATGCCATTCAACAGTGAATAAGTATTCTGTGAAATATAGCCTAAGAGACCCACACGGTGCACACACTGTCACCTTTACACACGTGGGACAAGGAGTCTCCGGAGATCACATAAGTAAAACTCACTTGACTAGCACAATGACATCTAGATTACAAGCATCATCATATGAATCTCAATCATGTAAGGCAGCTCATGAGATTATTGTATTGAAGCACATAGGAGAGAGATGAACCACATAGCTACCGGTATAGCCCCGAGCCTCGATGGAGAACTACTCCCTCCTCATGGGAGCAGCAAGTGGTGATGAAGATGGCGGTGGAGATGGCAGCGGTGTCGATGGAGAAGCCTTCCGGGGGCACTTCCCCGCTCCGGCAGGGTGCCGGAACAGAGACTCCTGTCCCCCAGATCTTGGCTTCGCGATGGCGGCGGCTCTGGAAAGGTTTTTCGTATCGTGGTTCTTCGTATCAGGGTTTTCGCGACAGAGGCTTTATATAGGCGAAGAGGCGGCGGAGGAGGGTCGAAGGGGTGGCCACACCATATGGCGGCGCGGCCAGGGCCTGGGCCGCGCCGGCCTATGGTCCGGGGGCCCGATGCCCCCCTCCGGTCCTTCCCGGGTGTTCCGGATGCTTCCGGTGAAAATAGGAACCTGTGTCTTGATTTCGTCCGATTCCGAGAATATTTCGTTACTAGGATTTCTAAAACCAAAAACAGCAGAAAACGAGAACCGGCACTTCGGCATCTTGTTAATAGGTTAGTTCCAGTAAAATGCACGAATATGACATAAAGTGTGCATAAAACATGTAGGTATCATCAATAATGTGGCATGGATCACAAGAAATTATCGATACGTCGGAGACGTATCAGCATCCCCAAGCTTAGTTCTGCTCGTCCCGAGCAAGTAAAACGATAACAAAGATAATTTCTGAAGTGACATGCCATCATAAACTTGATCATATTGTAAACATATGTAATGAATGCAGCGATCAAAACAATGGTAATGACATGAGTAAACAACTGAATCATAAAGCAATGACTTTTCATGAATAGTACTTTAAGACAAGCATCAATAAGTCTTGCATAAGAGTTAACTCATAAAGCAACAAATCAAAGTAAAGGCATTGAAGCAACACAAAGGAAGATTAAGTTTCAGCGGTTGCTTTCAACTTGTAACATGTATATCTCATGGATAATTGTCAACATAGAGTAATATAACAAGTACAATATGCAAGTATGTAGGAATCAATGCAAAGTTCACACAAGTGTTTGCTTCTTGAGGTGGAGAGAGATAGGTGAACTCGACTCAACATAAAAGTAAAAGAATGGTCCTTCGCAGAGGAAAGCATCGATTGCTATATTTGTGCTAGAGGTTTGATTTTGAAAACATAAAGAGAGCATAAAAATAAAGTTTTGAGAGGTGTATGTTGTTGTCAACGAATGGTAGCGGGTACTCTAACCCCCTTGCCGGACAAACCTTCAAAGAGCGGCTCCCATTTTATTTTATTTTTGGATGGCACTCCTTCCAACCTTTCTTTCACAAACCATGGCTAACCGAACCCTCGGGTGCCCGCCAACAATCTCATACCATGAAGGAGTGCCTTTTTATTTTAGTTTTATTATGATGACACTCCTCCCAACCTTTGCTTACACAAGCCATGGCTAACCGAATCCTTCGGGTGCCGTCCAACAATCACATACCATGGAGGAGTGTCTATTTTTGTTAATTAATTTGGGACTCGGGAATCCCATTGCCAGCTCTTTTTGCAAAATTATTGGATAAGCTGGATGAAGCCACTAGTCCATTGGTGAAAGTTGCCCAACAAGATTGAAAGATAAACACCACATACTTCCTCATGAGCTATAAAACATTGACACAAATCAGAGATGATAAATTTTGAATTGTTTAAAGGTAGCACTCAAGCAATTTACTTTGGAATGGCAGGAAATACCATGTAGTAGGTAGGTATGGTGGACACAAATGGCATAGTGGTTGGCTCAAGTATTTGGATGCATGAGAAGTATTCCCTCTCGATACAAGGTTTAGGCTAGCAAGGTTATTTGAAACAAACACAAGTATGAACTAGTACAAGCAAAACTCACATAAAAGACATATTACAAGGATTATAAGACTATACATCGTCTTCCTTGTTGTTCAAACACCTTACTAGAAATTATCTAGACCTTAGAGAGACCAATTATGCAAACCAAATTTTAGCATGCTCTATGTATTTCTTCATTAATGGGTGCAAAGTATATGATGCAAGAGCTTAAACATGAGCACAACAATTGCCAAGTATCACATTACCCAAGACATTATAGCAAATTACTACATGTATCATTTTCCAATTCCAACCATATAACAATTTAACGAAGAGGAAACTTCGCCATGAATATTATGAGCTAAGAACACATGTGTTCATATGAACCAGCGGAGCGTGTCTCTCTCCCACACAAGCATGATGTAATCCAATTTATTCAAACAAAAACAAAAACAAAAGCACACGGACGCTCCAAGTAAAGTACATAAGATGTGACCGAATAAAAATATAGTTTCAAGAGAAGGAACCCGATAAGTTGTCGATGAAGAAGGGGATGCCTTGGGCATCCCCAAGCTTAGATGCTTGAGTCTTCTTGAAATATGCAGGGATGAACCATGGGGGCATCCCCAAGCTTAGACTCTTCACTCTTCTTGATCATAGTATATCATCCTCCTCTCTTGACCCTTGAAAACTTCTTCCACACCAAACTTTAAGCAAACTCATTAGAGGGTTAGTGCATAATCAAAAACTCACATGTTCAGAGGTGACACAATCATTCTTAACACTTCTGGATATTGCTCAAAGCTACTGGAAGGTAATGGAACAAAGAAATCCACCCAACACAGCGAAAGAAGCAATGCGAAATAAAAGGCAGAATCTGTCAAAAACAGAACAGTCCGTAAAGACGAATTTTAAAATGGCACCAGACTTGCTCAAATGGAAAAACTCAAAACTAATGAAAGTTGCGTACATATCTGAGGATCACTCAAGTAAATTGGCATAATTTTCTAAGTTACCTGCAGAGAATTAGACCCAGATTCGTGACAGACAGCAATGCTGTTTCTGCGCAGCAATCCAAATCTAGCATCAACTTTACCATAGAGACTTTACTTGGCACAAAAACATGATAAGGAGAGGTTGCTACAGTAGTAAACAACTTCCAAGACACAAATATAAAACAAAGTACTGTAGCAAAATAACACATGGGTTATCTCCCAAGAAGTTCTTTCTTTATAGCCATTAAGATGGGCTCAAGCAGTTTTAATGATGCACTCGCAAGAAATAGTAGTTGAAGCAAAAGAGAGCATCAAGAGGCAAATTCAAAACACATTTAAGTCTAACATGCTTCCTATGCATAGGAATCTTGTAAATAAACAAGTTCATGAAGAGCAAAGTAACAAGCATAGGAAGATAAAACAAGTGTAGCATCAAAAATTTCAGCACATAGAGAGGCATTTTAGTAACATGAAAATTTCTACAACCATATTTTCCTCTCTCATAATAACTTTCAGTAGCATCATGAGCAAACTCAACAATATAACTATCACATAAAGCATTCTTATCATGAGTCTCATGCATAAAATAATTACTACTCCCAACATAAGCATAGTCATTCTTATTAATTGTAGTGGGAGCAAATTCAACAAAGTAGCTATCATTATCAAGTGTAGGAGGAATAGTATAATCACAAAAAAATTTGCTCTCCGCAGTAAGTGGCACCAAAATACCACTATTATTATAATCATCAGAAATAGGAGGCAAAGTATCATCAAAGAAAATTTTCTCCTCAATGCTTGGGGGACTAAAAAGATCATGAAAACCAGCTTCCCCAAGCTTAGAACTTTCTACATTATTATCAACAATGGTGTTCAAAGCGTTCATACTAATATTACTACCAAGCATGCAAATAAGATTCCATAGGTTTTTTAATTTTCGCATCAAACAATCCATGTTTTAAATCAGGAAACAGAATAAGAAGCTCATTGTTGTCCATTATGCCAAACTAGGGTAAACAAGAAACAAAAAGATGCAATTGCAGGATCTAAAGGAAATAGCTTCGAGCACAAACACAATGGCGCCAGAAAAGTACTTACCTGGAACCAGAGTATGAGTGCCTTTTTACCTTTCCTCCCCGGCAACGGCGCCAGAAAAGTGCTTGATGTCTACGGGAGCTTCTATTCTTGTAGACAGTGTTGGGCCTCCAAGAGCAGAGGTTTGTAGAACAGCAGCAAGTTTCCCTTAAGTGGATACCCAAGGTTTATCGAACTCGGGGAGGAAGAGGTCAAAGATATCCCTCTCATGCAACCCCGCAACCACAAAGTAAGAAGTCTCTTGTGTCCCCAACACACCTAATAGGTGCACTAGTTCGGCGAAGAGATAGTGAAATACAGGTGATATGAATAAGTAGTAGCAACGGCACCGTAAAAGTGCTTTGCCCAGGACAGTAAACAAGCAGTAGTAACGCAGCAGTAGTAACGCAAGAAAACAGTAAACAAGCAGCGATAGCAGTATTTAGGAACAAGGCCTAGGGAATAGACTTTCACTAGTGGACACTCTCAACATTGATCACATAACAGAATAGATAAATGGATACTCTACACTCTTGTTGGATGATGAACACATTGCGTAGGATTACACGAACCCTCAATGCCGGAGTTAACAAGCTCCACAATAATGCTCATATTTTAGTAACCTTTAGTGTAAGATAGATCAAAAGACTAAACCAAGTACTAACATAGCATGCACACTGTCACCTTCATGCATATGTAGGAGGAATAGATCACATCAATATTATCATAGCAATAGTTAACTTCGCAATCTACAAGAGATCATGATCATAGCATAAACCAAGTACTAACACGGTGCACACACTGTCACCTTTGCACACATGCAGGAGGAATAAAACTACTTTAATAACATTGCTAGAGTAGCACATAGATAAATTGTGATACAAACACATTGCAATCGTAAAGAGATATAAATAAGCACCTCACTATGCCATTCAACAGTGAATAAGTATTCTGTGAAATATAGCCTAAGAGACCCACACGGTGCACACACTCGTCACCTTTACACACGTGGGACAAGGAGTCTCCGGAGATCACATAAGTAAAACTCACTTGACTAGCACAATGACATCTAGATTACAACCATCATCATATGAATCTCAATCATGTAAGGCAGCTCATGAGATTATTGTATTGAAGCACATAGGAGAGAGATGAACCACATAGCTACCAAGACAGCCCCGAGCCTCGATGGAGAACTACTCCCTCCTCATGGGAGCAAGCAGCGGTGATGAAGATGGCGGTGGAGATGGCAGCGGTGCCGATGGAGAAGCCTTCCGGGGCACTTCCCCGCTCCGGCAGGGTGCCGGAACAGAGACTCCTGTCCCCCAGATCTTGGCTTCGCGATGGCGGCGGCTCTGGAAGGTTTTTCGTATCGTGGTTCTTCGTATCAGGGTTTTCGCGACGGAGGCTTTATATAGGCGAAGAGGCGGCGCAGGAGGGTCGAAGGGGTGGCCACACCATATGGCAGCGCGGCCAGGGCCTGGGCCGCGCCGGCCTATGGTCTGGGGGCCCAGTGCCCCCCTCTGGTCCTTCCCGGGTGTTCTGGATGCTTCCGGTGAAAATAGGAACCCGGGTCTTGATTTCGTCCGATTCCGAGAATATTTCGTTACTAGGATTTCGAAACCAAAAACAGCAGTAAAACGAGAACCGGCACTTCGGCATCTTGTTAATAGGTTAGTTCCAGAAAATGCACGAATATGACATAAAGTGTGCATAAAACATGTAGGTATCATCAATAATGTGGCATGGAACACAAGAAATTATCGATACGTCGGAGACGTATCAAGGCCCTAGACGCTTGAACACGGACACGTTAGCTGCATCCTTCTTCTTTTGTTTGCATTCTGGGCAATTGCCGATTGTTGGCAATCGGCTCATTCCTGAATCCCAGCAGTGTCTGAAGAAGGGGCAGTCCCAGTGCCTATCCTCGTCGTCTTGCTCCCTTGACTTTTCCCTGGCGTGGCGCTCATATCGCTCCTCGTCGCGATCATGCCGACGACGTCTCCTGTCGTCCCTAGCCAGACGATCTTTTTCATCATCGTCGTTGTATCGTCGGCGTTGGTCATACTGACTCACATACTTGCTGAGGAGGTGATCAGAGAGAGGTCGCTGATATCTTATGTTCTTCAATTCTCCCTCTGTGATGTAGCGCTTGCCATCGTGACGGAGCCGATCGCGTGGAGCGGCTTCCTCTGTGTCCTTGCTATGAGAGCAGCTGCCCTCATCTCCGTCCTTACCAGAGTGGTGCCCAGGTCCTACCATGTTGATATTGCACGAGAAATCTGGCTGGCACCCTCCATGGTAAGTATACTCCACCATATTAACGGCGGGGAAGGGGTGTGTGTCGACCTTCATGGCGTACTGGTTGAAAATTAGCCGTCCTTTTTCTATCGCCATTTGGATCTGCTGACGCCACACCCTACAGTCGTTGGTGGCGTGGGTGAACGTGTTATGCCACTTGCAGTATGGCTTTCCATTCAGCTCTTGCACCGTGGGGATCTTGTGGCCTTCGGGTATCTTTAGCTGCTTCTCCGTGAGTAAGAGGTCGAAAATCTGCTCAGCTTTGGTCACGTCGAAGTCAAACCCTTTTGGAGGACCTTGTGGCTTGACCCACTTACAGGACACGGGGCTTGCTGCCCGAGCCCATTCAGCCACTGCTACCTCTTGATCTCCCGCAGCACCTTCATCCTCATCTGCCTCAACCAGGACCACCGCTCGCTTGAATTTGTCCTGGTAAACATCTGGGTGGCGCTGTTCATATGCTGACAGCTTTCGCACCATGTGCGCCAATGACGGGTAGTCCGCTTGGGAGGCCACGTCTTTGATCGATGATGAGAGACCCACCACCGCCAACTCGATCGCTTCTTTTTCACTTACGTGAACCGAATAGAATTGGTTCCTCACGGTCCCGAAGCGCTGGATGTATTCCGACACTCGTTTCCCGCGCTTCTATCGTACTTGTGCTAGATCGGCAATGCCAGCCTCGGAAGCCTCCGAGTGATACCGCTCATGGAACTGCTCTTCCAACCGCTTCCAAGTCCGGATTGAGTTCGGTGGCAGCGATGTGTACCACCCGAAAGCCGATCCTGTGAGGGACTGTGCGAAGAACCTCACACGCAGCTCGTCTGATGCTGAGATCGTGCCCAGCTGTGCCAAATATCGGCTCACATGCTCGATGGAGCTAGAACCATCTGCTCCGCTGAACTTTGTGAAATCAGGGAGCCGATATTTGGATGGTAGTGGGATCAATTCGTGCTCATTAGGGTACGGCTTGGAATAGCCGATTGTCCTCCTTTTCAGCATCATGCCGAACTGGTCTTTCAGAATTGTACAAATCTGATCCGCGGTGATGGCTGAAGGTGTCGAACCCTGGAGGTTCGCCGGGATGGCATAATTAGCCAACCACGCTTGCTTTTCCAGATCTGAGCCAACTGCAGGAGCTGAGCTCTGGAGGTTTGTCGGAGTGGCGTACTTAGCTAGCCACGTCTGCTTCTCAAGATCTGCTCCCGACGTTCCTCCTGCTGTTCCAGAGGTCCCTGCTGTTGCAGCCTGGTTAGAGAGTGCCCAGTTACTGCAGTCTGGCACGTATGTGCACGTGTATCCGTGCGGGATCTCCTTGGGCGCCTCATGTAGGAATTGGTAGTCACTAGGGTCACCACCAATCTTGTAGACGACGTATGCCGATGAGTTCGGCACTTCTGGTGCTGCCAACGCGAACGGCAGCGGTGGACGGGACTGGAGCGACATCTCTCCTTGGTAAGTCCCCAGAGCTGGTCCCGACGGAGAGTACCGGTGGCTCATGATTTCCTGGATCACGCGCGGAGCGACACGCTCCAAAGTGTTCACCAGGCTTTCAGAGTGGCAGTGCAGCGAATGAGCCACCATGTAGTTGATCTCCTGACGCAGCGACCTGGTGCGTTCCTCTGACGGGGCGGACAGGTCCACTCCATCGAGCGCGCCTTCGGTGAGAACCCCTTCCACCCGATGCCATGGGAGCGGGTTCCGTGGAAAGAGCCGATGAGGTCGGCTTCGAGGACCGCCTTGATCTCGTCATGCTTCTTCTTGAGCTCGTCGATCGAGTCCTCGTACTTGACCGGAGTGCCTTCCGCCATCTCGGATGTAGATGGCGATGCGGTGGATGTCGAAGATTGTCCCACCGGGCGTGCCAGAATGTGTTGCGGTCAGAAACCCACCGGCGGGCAGCGACGGGCAACACCGTAGAGCCGGGAACAACTCAGGGCTGCGGCTGGCCCTAGTCCCTCAGAGCGACGGCCCGCAAAGCCTTCTGGTCACACGTCCGATGCTGTCGCAAGGGCGTGCCACCCGACCTATACCTGGTCAGGAAGGTGTTGGATGATGCCTCGCTTAGTTTTCTGCATGGCATACACGTAAACATTAAATACAAGCCTCGATCGGCTCTCAGGTTATCCTGTGAATCGGCTCAAAGAGCCGATCCACCCATGATTCGTACGAGGTGTCCGAATATATGGTGGTCCTGCTTGATCAAGATAAAGCTAAAGCAATCTACGACGATTTAGGGTTTTCACCGCATAATCGGATCATCCTACTCACGATTGGGCCTCGCGCTCGCGTACGGTGCTCGTAAGCCGATCCTAGACAGGGCCTAAAAACCAACACGAGGTTGATCCCCGGAACATCTTATCTAGGGCTAGCAAACTACACCCTACACGCCGCTGGATCCTCCAACCCTTTGTAAGGCCTAACTATTGCGGATATTAAACTAATCCTTGAAGAACAAGGAGCAACCGTAATGGATCGGATCTACTAAACAATGATCAAGCGGGTGCCGCCCCTACACCTAAGATAGGTGTAAGGGCGGCTAGATGTATAAGGGTTGCACTACGACAGACATATGATACGAAGAACAATGCTAACCCTAACACATCTAAGATAACTACGTTGCTCGCCATCAAAAAGGCTTCAGCACGAGCAACGCATGAACAACGTAAATAAGCTTATGCTGCCTAGATCGCAAGATGCGATCTAGGCAGCATGGTGCTTACCAGGAGAAACCCTCGAGACGAAGGAGTTGGCGATGCGCCGAGATTGATTTGTGTTGAACGTTGGTTGTTGTTTATTCCATAAACCCTAGATACATATTTATAGTCCGGGGGACTTTCTAACGTGGGAATAATCCCAACCGTGCACGAGGCAAACTCTAACTAACCGACACGTAATCTACTATATTACAGATACAAGGGCAAACTAGCCCAAACCTTTGCATATAAGGCCGATTTACGTATTTCTTTCCGTATATAATCTTCAAGCCCATCTTGATCGCGGCCCACCTCTGACTCGGTCAAATTCTGGTGATAACAGTAACTTGCCTTTTTCTTTCGATCTCATGCCGCCTTTCAAACGTTGAGTAAGATGCTAGCTCATGGGTCCCGCATGTCATCCCCTACGAACAATAAAAGTTTCCTTTCTTGGAGTTATTTTTTACCTGACAAGGCGGTTCCTCGGCAATGCCCACCATGAGGGGCTTGGGTTTTTGAGAAAGGCGACGACGGAAGTTCCGGGAGCGAGGCGGTACACGACGTACCCAGGTTCACGTCCCCCGCGGTGGAGGATCGCTACGTCCTGCTAGCAATCCAGTATATGAAAATATGTGTACAGGGGGCCGCCATAGGCGGAGTTGTTGGATCTAGTCTAGTTCTAACTTGCGGGTTGCGATGTCTAGGTGTGTTGCCTCTATGATTTATGTTTCTGATTGTCTGTGTCCAAGGGGTGCCCCTAGCCTGGCTTTATATATCAGCCAAGGTAGGGTTTACAAGAGTCCTAGTAGGATTCGTATTGGTGGCTTCTTTCCTTGTAGTCCAAGTTGAAGCGCGTGCAGGTCCAGCTTGTCGAGTCCATGTGCTGGTCCAGCTTCACAGTTTGCACCGGGTATAGCAATGTCGAGTACCCGAAGGGTTATGCCCACATCAGTAGCCCATAAGTGTCTGGCCGAAGTGAAGCTTCGGGCAGGAACTAAAGTTGTCTTCGCCAAATGTCTTCATCATCTATTGAATCTTTTGCTTGATGTAGATTCGAAGTTGCTTTCTGTCGGGTGCGCGAAGCGCTCGCGATGGGAGTAGCCCCCGAGTCTATGGGCGGGTGCTTGCAGCCACGCATAGACTCAAGTTGTACTACCCGAAGATCTTGATTGTTGATGCGTACGTCTTCAATTTTATTCTTCTTTATTGGCGAGGTTGCCATCTTTTTCTCGGGTGCGCGACCAACGCTTCCGATGGGAATAGCCCCCGGGCTTGTAAATAAATAGGAAATAGTTATGTACAGGGTGTAAAAAATGCTGAGTCGAATACCATACATGTCTTCGAGTTCTAAGAACATGATGCTGATGACTCTGATGATATCATAGATATAGGAATTGATGATTTGGAAGATGATATCCAGGAGGAGCCGATGATTTGGGTGATATCCCAGAGCAGTCGATAATTCAGATGATATCCAGGAGGAGCCAATGATTTGGGTGATATCCTGGAGGAGTCGATGATTTGGGTGATATCCTGGTGGAGCCGATGATTCAGATGATATCCAGGAGGAGTCGATGATTCAGATGATATCCTGGAGGAGTCGATGATTTG
Organism: Lolium rigidum; assembly: GCF_022539505.1. NCBI lineage: Eukaryota > Viridiplantae > Streptophyta > Magnoliopsida > Poales > Poaceae > Lolium > Lolium rigidum. The sequence continues at coordinate 274,633,034 of NC_061508.1, forward strand.
GGTGATATCCTTGAGGAGTTCATGATTTGGGAGATATCCTGGAGGAGCCGATAATTTTATCGGGTGCACGTCCAACGCTCCCGATGGAAGTAGCCCCCGAGTATGGGCACTGACGCTTGCAACCGTGAGTAGACTCAATTCGAGCAACCGGATGTTTATAGTTTTCTTCAGGTGCCGTTGACACATTGTTGTTTATTTCAAGGTGCAATTCTTAATGCACCTTGGGCATCGTTGATGCCATTGTTTGTAAGTTTATCGGCCGCAAATTATTTGAGTTATCAGCTCGTGATGCAGGTTTTGTTAAACCTGTTGTATGTGCAACTTTTCTTTCAACCGATGCATGACTTGACAGTAGCTCCCGAATAGATCGGTGGCACTAGATCTGCCGATGACTCCGTCGATCTTTGATACTTCTGTAGTTTAAAGTATCGAGCATGGGTCATTTTCATACGTGTTTCATGATCCTTTCTATCCGCTGCACTCTTTGAGCCAACTATAGCAAAGGAAAAGAGCAAGGTACCCGTTGATTTTGCATCATAGCACTCATAATTTCAGAGGCTTTTTTTAGAGTGCAATCTCTGGGCGTATTTTCCATCGAACCGATGTTCGTTGTAATATACGAACAAAGTTCCTGACGATGTAGTTCAGGTGTCCCGAATTACTACAATTCTTCAAAGAAACAAAACTTGAGTCTTCATATCTTCTTGAATTCCAGTGGACCGGCGCTCCTGTTGGGATTAAGGAGTCTTCATATCTTCTTGAATTCCAATGCTCCTGATGGGAGTAAACACAATAGTTTGAAAATACTCGAAGAGCCCCCGAATAATTCCAGCGCTCCCGACAGGAGCGCATCGGGTCAATATAATACGATATCCATTGAATATTCCAGATGATGAATCCACCGATCCGAGAGTGCATCGGGAGAAGATACATCTAGAGTTGAAGAAGATAAATCCATTAATAACCATAGGTGATGAAGCCGTTGACCTGGAAATTCATCGGGAGAAGATACATCCAGATCCAAAGAAGATAAATCCATTAGCTCAGCTGCGGCAAAGCCGATATGGAAGCAGGTCGCACTGCGGACGTAATCAAAGTAATCATCCATCCAGAAATAGTTGGTGCAATTGAAACACCAACAAAAATAATCCATGCAGCGGGCGCAGTCGAAATAGTTGCGCCGCTAAAGATAGTTCATGCGTCGGGCGCACTCAAATTAATTGCGCCATCCAAGATAGTCCAGCGGTGGGCGCAGTCGAAGTAATTCCGCCACCCAAGATAGTCCAGCGGCGGGCGCAGTCGAAGTAATTCGGACACCCAAGATAGTCCAGGGGCGGGCGCAGTCAAAATAATTGCGCCACCAAAGAAAGTCCATGTAACCACGCGGTGCCTAGCTGACGTGGCCGATGAAGATGATGCAGTTGATATGGCCGATCCGCGATGGATGAGCACCTGAATATATCCAATCCACAATGTCGGGCTCGTGACAGACCAGCCCCCGGTATGACGAGTGTGTGACGGCGGGCGCGGTCAGCCGAGCAGAGTAGTCGACGGGCGAGCTCGCGAATATATCGAGTCCGCGATGCAACAAGCGAGCCCTGAGCGTGGCGACTGTGTACGGTGAAGCAGTCGAAGATTGTTCCGATCTGCAGTCACATTACGGCGCAAAAACTTTGCACAAATAATAGTACGAGCCAAAAATATTTGGCCAAAAATAAATTTTACGTATTTGGAAATATAGCACCTGATTTTTTTACGTCGCTGATGAACTTGGACGGCGCGAATTCGTAGTTGTGCCATCTTCATATACGTAGACTAGCTATGTGCCCGTGCGTTGCTGCGTCTTTCTTTCTATCATGTCTATATATTTCTCTATGACAATGAGGACTGAAAATTTGCATAAATACAATTCTATATTTAATAATTAATATGTTTCAATTAAATTGTTAGCCTGTTATAATATTTTTTGAAGTGTTGTTATGTATAGTGCCAATGCATGTGTTATGGACTTATGGTGTCTTTGATTGAGCTATGTTTCCATCGCTAGCACTGGCTCCAGGCGCTTGCCTATCGAAAAACAGAGACAAATTGGTACACCAGTCCGCGCCACCGCAACAAATTCGAGCGATTGACGCTGGATTCGAACGATTGGCGATGGATTCGAACGATTCAATGTTGAATCCGCTGATACGAGAGCTGATTATTTTCCTTCTTTTGTTAGGAAAATTGGAAGGGACAAGGAAAGCTACCAACCGCACGCCCGCAAAAAAAATTCCTCTAATTTTGTTGCTTTTTATCGTTGATCTCTTTCCTTCCTATGCGTCTGACAAGTTCTGGGCTCCAATCAAATCAAGCCGTGCGGTCCTCGGACGGGAATTAGGCCCTTGGTTGATCTTTTTCCTTATCCAGCCTGAATTGCCGACCCTGTTGGATATTCTGCAAGCCTTATTTTTCGGCCGAGCTGGTTGGAATGTTCGGCAATTATAGGGCCTTCAGCAATCGTGTTGGACTCAATCACCCTAGGCGAGCGACGTTTTTGTTAACCCGGAACATGGTCAGAATTCCCGATCGAGTTGGTTCAGGCTAATTTTTTAACACCCTAGGCGAGCGACGTTTTTGTTAAACCGGAACATGGTCAGAATTCCCGATTGAGTTTGTTCAAGCTTTTTTTTTTTTTTTTGATGTTCGGGTGGGGTTGCTGGTTGGACGTTTTTGTTAAACCGGAACATGGTCAGAATTCCCGATTGAGTTTGTTCAGGCTACTTTTTTTTTTTAATGTTCGGGTGGGGTTGCTGGTTGGACGTACCATCACCAACCATCACGACCTGTTTCAATTTAATAGTAAAGACTAGCTGTATGCCCGCGCGGTGCAGCGGAAGAGCGAAAGATAATGATTTGAGAATATAAAATAACATATCAACATAGTTACTAAGGACATCTCCAACGGTCCGACGCATTTCGGACGCCCAAATTGACCGCCTACATCCGTTTGCGTCGACCTGTGGACGCCATACGGCCCGAGATGACCGTTTGTGTCGGGGGTAACCCAGCGGTGCGGACGCATTTTTTTAGCACTGACACCATCAAGGTCGGTAATGGCAGTTAACGTCTCGTCGAGGCCTGCCACCGACGATTACTAATTCCCGCGTAACGACAGTGGTTCTCGCGCGTGCCCAACAGAATGGCGCGTTTGGCCGGTGTTTCGCGGGCGGGGGAACGATATGTGCGCGAATGCCGTTCCCCGCACCACCGTGGCTAAATATGGAGGACGCCGGCAGGGGTGACGGACACACCTCAACCTAAACCCTAGCATCCATCTATGCCAGAGCACAACCTTAGCTAGGATCACGTTGTTTAGATGTGCCCTGAAGTCCACCCGGATGGTCCGGACCTCGTCGAGCTCCGCGCGACGGAGGTGTTCGACGAGGAGCAGCTCCCCATTGACGCCCTTCAGGACGAGCAACTGGACTGGGAGGCAACGGCGGCAGGGCGCGTGGCAGCCATGGCGGAAATCGCCGGCGCCAGGGCGGAACTCCAGGCCAAGCTCGCCGAAGCCAGGGCGGAGCTCGCGGATGTGCGGGCGGAGATGGGGGCGGCTAGTGCCGCCCTTGCGGAAGCTCCTCCGTTGTCGGCGGCCCCACTCAAGGACACCTTCATCCACGACATCACCGCCGACGACGAGGATGACCACATCTAGTTCGGCGGCGAGCAGCGGGCTCTGCTCGCATCGTTCGAGAGCCTACTTGGGGACGCCGATCGCCGTCAGGATCGGGCAGCGGAGGAGGAAGCTTGCATCCATGCGCTCGCCAAGTCGGGTGTACCTGTGATCCGACCTGGATTCGGTCGCGCGGAGGGGACCGAAGCCCGCGTATTTCGACCATGAGAACCGCGAGTTGGCGGACGCCATCGCCACCAGGGACGAAGCGGTGGCGGCAGCGGCTAGGGATAGGGCCCGCTACCACACCGACATGGCGGCGGTGAAGAGAGTCCACTGGGACTCCTCTCTGGCCGAGACCCTCGAACACCGCAGGCGGCAGGACGAGGAGGATCGGCGGTGTGCGCGGCGCAAGGAGTGCGTCAGGTGGTCGCGCTTCGATGACGGCGCCAGCCCCTCTGAATTTGTCCCTGTTTGCACGGTCTTTTTTTGCTTTCGATCAATTTTATAGAGACCAATCGAGAAAAAAAGGGGCCAATCAATTAAAGGTTTGTGCAGTCCGGTCCGATCATTCAAAATATTTCGTCAGCCTCTATTACGTTGACATTTTGCTATGCTATCACCGTATATATATAGTTGAATAGCGGATCCAAAATTGACACGGACGTGCTCTATTTGGACTCAATGTCGATTAGCCAGGAGCAAACATGCCTCAGACGCATATAGACGCCAGGACCAAGCACGTCTTGGATACGTACTGGATTTGACGCCAGGAGAAAGCAGGACTCGTGCGTTTCATTGGGATTTGATGCGGCCGAATTTCCTGTGGTGCTCCAGTAGAAGATGTTTTGAGCTATCGAGAGAAAATCAGCAACGAGGATGCACTTGCTGGTTTGGTTGTACACCGCGAAGCCGACGACCGACGCAAGGATGTCAAGCCGTGCGGATTGCAACTGTCAAATTGCCGTAGATTTCGATAAGCAGATCCTCCAGCCAAGAGAGCAAGCGGCCGCAGATCTGTTGTTGCTTTTATTGAAGATGATTATCTCGATGGGATCACAAAATCCAACCGCCGCACTTCTCACAGACTGTGCCAATTGACGAGGCGATTTCTCGGCAATACTCACCATAAGGGGCTTGGGTTTTGGGAAAGGTGACGATGGAAGTTTCGGGAGCGTGGCGGTACACGACATACCCAGGTTCACATCCCCGCGGTGGAGGATCGCTACGTCCTGCTAGCAATCCAGTATATAAAAATATGCGTACAGGGGGCCGTCATAGGCGGAGTTGTTGGATCTAGTATCACTAGTGGAGAAGAGGCCTTTGGACCCAAGCAAATGACC
>NC_061508.1:274638131-274680755 GCF_022539505.1 Lolium rigidum
TCTACTAAGTAAGGAATGGTGGTTTCCTAAATAGGATGATTAATAATTATCTCATACTGATAGGGTTTAGTGGGGTATGGTTAGGTAATGCAAGATACGAGCATAAGTTGCTAATGAGGTTCATCACCATGGTGTGATGCTAATTAAAGTACTTAGGATGATAATTCTAGGATATGAGCGATGTCTACGCCCCCTCCTTTTCACTGTAGACAGTGTTGGGCCTCAAGAGCGAGAGGTTTGTAGAACGACTGACAAGTTTCCCTTAAGTGGATCACCCAAGGTTTATCGAACTCGGGGAGGAAGAGGTCAAAGATATCCCTCTCATGCAACCACTGCCAACCACAAAGCAAGAAGTCTCTTGTGTCCCCAACACACCTAATAGGTGCACTAGTTCGGCGAAGAGATAGTGAAATACGAGGTGGTATGAATAAGTATGAGCGGTAGCAACGGTGCCGGAAAATAGCTTGCTTTGGCGTGTAGTTGATGGTGGTAGTATTGCGAGTAAGTAGCTGCGGTAAAACGGTAAACAAGCGGCGATAGCGATATTTAGGAACAAGGCCTAGGGATTAGACTTTCACTAGTGGACACTCTCAACATTGATCACATAACGAGAATAGATAAATGCATACTCTACACTCTTGTTGGATGATGAACACATTGCGTAGGATTACACGAACCCTCAATACGGAGTTAACAAGCTCCACAATTCAATGTTCATATTTAAATAACCTTAGAGTGCATGAAAGATCAATTCGACTAAACCAAGTACTAGCATAGCATGCACACTTGTCACCTTCATGCTATGTAGGAGGAATAGATACACATCAATACTATCATAGCAATAGTTAACTTCATAATCTACAAGAGATCATAATCATAGCATAAGCCAAGTACTAACACGGATGCACACTTGTCACCATTACACGGTGCGGGAGGAATAAAACTACTTTAATAACATCACTAGAGTAGCACATAGATAAATTGTGATACAAAATACATTGCAATCATAAAGAGATATAAATAAGCACTTCACTATGCCATTCATAACGGTGAATAAGTGATTACGTGAAATATAGCCTAAGAGACCCACACGGTGCACACACTGTCACCTTTACACACGTGGGACAAGGAGTCTACGGAGATCACATAAGTAAAATTCACTTGACTAGCATAACGACATCTAGATTACAAGCATCATCATATGAATCTCAATCATGTAAGGCGGCTCATGAGATTATTGTATTGAAGTACATAGGAGAGAGATGAACCACATAGCTACCGGTACAGCCCCGAGCCTCGATGGAGAACTACTCCCTCCTCATGGGAGCGGCGAGCGGTGATGAAGATGGCGGTGGAGATGGCAGCGGTGTCGATGGAGAAGCCTTCGGGGGCACTTCCCGTTCGGCGGCGTGCCGGAACGAGGACTCTGTCCCCCGGATCTTGGCTTCGCGATGGCGGCGGCTGCGGAAGGTTTACTCGTGGGTTTCGTCGAACGTCATAGGGTTTTCGCGACGGAGGCTTTAAGTAGGCGGAAGGGCGACCTCGGAGGGGGCTACGAGGGCCACACACTATGGGGCGCGCGGCCCCGCCTAGCGCGCGCCGGCTGTGGTGTGGTGGCCCCGTGGCCCCTCTGGCGGCTCTCGTGTGTTACGGATGCTTCGGGCAAAATAGGAACACTAGGCGTTGATTTCGTCGATTACGAGAATATTTCGTTACTAGGATTTACGAAACCAAAAACGGCGGAACGACGAGCGGCACTTCGGCATCTTGTTAATAGGTTAGTTCCGAGAAAATGCACGAATATGACATAAAGTGTGCATAAAACATGTAGATAACATCAATAATGTGGCATGGAACATAAGAAATTATCGATACGTCGGAGACGTATCGGCATCCCCAAGCTTAGTTACGCTCGTCCCGAGCGAGGTAAAACGATAACAAAGATAATTTACGGAGTGACATGCCATCATAACCTTGATCATACTATTTGTAAACATATGTAATGAATGCAGCGATCAAAACAATGGTATATGACATGAGTAAACAAGTGAATCATAAAGCAAAGACTTTTCATGAATAGCACTTCAAGACAAGCATCAATAAGTCTTGCATAAGAGTTAACTCATAAAGCAATAATTCAAAGTAAAGGTATTGAAGCAACACAAAGGAAGATTAAGTTTCAGCGGTTGCTTTCAACTTGTAACATGTATATCTCATGGATAATTGTCAACATAGAGTAATATAACAAGTGCAATATGCAAGTATGTAGGAATCAATGCACAGTTCACACAAGTGTTTGCTTCTTGAGGTGGAGAGAAATAGGTGGAGCTGACTCAACAATAAAAGTAAAAGAATGGTCCTTCAAAGAGGAAAGCATCGATTGCTATATTTGTGCTAGAGCTTTTATTTTGAAAACATGAAACAATTTTGTCAACGGTAGTAATAAAGCATATGTATCATGTAAATTATATCTTACAAGTTGCAAGCCTCATGCATAGTATACTAATAGTGCCCGCACCTTGTCCTAATTAGCTTGGACTACCGGATCATCGCAATGCACATGTTTTAACCAAGTGTCACAAAGGGGTACCTCTATGCCGCTCTGTACAAAGGTCTAAGGAGAAAGCTCGCATTTGGATTTCTCGCTATTGATTATTCTCAACTTAGACATCCATACGGGACAACATAGACAACAGATAATGGACTCCTCTTTTATGCATAAGCATGTAACAACAATTAATAATTTTCTCATATGAGATTGAGGATATATGTCCAAAACTGAAACTTCCACCATGAATCATGGCTTTAGTTAGCGGCCCAATGTTCTTCTCTAACAATATGCATGCTTAACCATAAGGTGGTAGATCTCTCTTACTTCGGACAAGACGAACATGCATAGCAACTCACATGATATTCAACAAAGAGTAGTTGATGGCGTCCCCGAAACATGGTTATCGCGACAACAAGCAACTTAATAAGAGATAAAGTGCATAAGTACATATTCAATACCACAATAGTTTTTAAGCTATTTGTCCCATGAGCTATATATTGCAAAGGTGAATGATGGAATTTTAAAGGTAGCACTCAAGCAATTTACTTTGGAATGGCGGAGAAATACCATGTAGTAGGTAGGTATGGTGGACACAAATGGCATAGTGGTTGGCTCAAGGATTTTGGATGCATGAGAAGTATTCCCTCTCGATACAAGGTTTAGGCTAGCAAGGTTATTTGAAACAAACACAAGGATGAACCGGTGCGGCAAAACTCACATAAAAGACATATTGTAAACATTATAAGACTCTACACCGTCTTCCTTGTTGTTCAAACTCAATACTAGAAATTATCTAGACCTTAGAGAGACCAAATATGCAAACCAAATTTTAGCATGCTCTATGTATTTCTTCATTAATGGGTGCAAAGTATATGATGCAAGAGCTTAAACATGAGCACAACAATTGCCAAGTATCACATTACCCAAGACATTATAGCAATTACTACATGTAGCATTTTCCAATTCCAACCATATAACAATTTAACGAAGAAGAAACTTCGCCATGAATACTATGAGTAGAGCCTAAGGACATACTGTGTCCATATGCTACCGACGGAGCGTGTCTCTCTCCCACACAATGAATGCTAGGATCCATTTTATTCAAACAAAACAAAAAGCAAAAACAAACCGACGCTCCAAGCAAAGCACATAAGATGTGATGGAATAAAAATATAGTTTCGAGGGAGGAACACGATAATGTTGTCGATGAAGAAGGGGATGCCTTGGGCATCCCCAAGCTTAGACGCTTGAGTCTTCTTAGAAATATGCGGGGGTGAACCACGGGGCATCCCCAAGCTTAGACTTTTCACTCTTCTTGATCATAGTATATCATCCTCCTCTCTTGACCCTTGAAAACTTCCTCCACACCAAACTCAAAACAAACTCATTAGAGGGTTAGTGCATAATCAAAAACTCACATGTTCGGAGGTGACACAATCATTCTTAACACTTCGGACATTGCTCAAAGCTACTTGGAAGGTAATGGAACAAAGAAATCCACCCAACACAGCAAAAGAAGCAATGCGAAATAAAAGGCAGAATCTGTCAAAAACGGAACGATCCGTAAAGACGAATTTTATAGATGGCACCAGACTTGCTCAGATGAAAATGCTCAAATTGAATGAAAGTTGCGTACATATACTGAGGATCACTCACGTAAATTGGCATAATTTTCTGAGGCTACCTACGAGAGAATCGGTCGAGATTCGTGACAGCAAAGAAATGCTGTTGCTGCGCGATAATCCAAATCTAGTATGAACCTTACTATCAACGACTTTACTTGGCACAACAAAACACAAAACTAAGATAAGGAGAGGTTGCTACAGTAGTAAACAACTTCCAAGACACAAATATAAAACAAAATACTGTAGCAAAATAACACATGGGTTATCTCCCAAGAAGTTCTTTCTTTATAGCCATTAAGATGGGCTCAGTGAGTTTTAATGATGCACTCGCAAGAAATAGTATTTGAAGCAAAAGAGAGCATCAAGAGGCAAATTCAAAACACATTTAAGTCTAACATGCTTCCTATGCAAAGGAATCTTGTAAATAAACAAGTTCATGAAGAGCAAAATGAACAAGCATAGGAAGATAAAACAAGTGTAGCTTCAAAAATTTCAGCACATAGAGAGGTATTTTAGTAACATGAAAATTTCTACAACCATATTTTCCTCTCTCATAATAACTTTCGGTAGCATCATGAGCAAACTCAACAATATAACTATCACATAAAGCATTCTTATCATGAGTCTCATGCATAAAATTATTACTCTCCACATAAGCATAATCAATTTTATTAGTTGTAGTGGGAGCAAATTCAACAAAGTAGCTATCATTATTATTCTCATCATCAAATATAGGAGGCATATTGTAATCATAATCAAATTTATCCTCCATAACAGGTGGTAACAAAAGACATATCATTATCATCATCATAAATAGGAGGCAAAGTATCATCAAAGTAAATTTTCTCCTCAATGCTTGGGGGACTAAAAAGATCATGCAAAACCAGCTTCCCCAAGCTTAGAACTTTCTATATCATTATCAACAATGGTGTTCAAAGCGTTCATACTAATATTACTACCGACATGCAAATAAGATTCCATAGGTTTTTTAATTTTCGCATCAAACAATCCATGTTTTAAATCAGGAAATAGAATAAGAAGCTCATTCTTGTCCATTATGCCAAACTAGTGTAAACAAGAAACAAAAAGATGCAATTGCAGGATCTAAAGGAAATAGCTTCGAGTACTTACAACGGTGAAAATAGCTTAGTAGCGAGATCCGGAGTGTGAGTACCTTTTACCTTTCCTCCCCGGCAACGGCGCCGAGAAAATAGCTTGATGTCTACGCCCCTCCTCTTTCACTGTAGACGGTGTTGGGCCTCCAAGAAGCGAGAGGTTTGTAGAACGGCGACAAGTTTTCCCTTAAGTGGATCACCCAAGGTTTATCGAACTCGGGGAGGAAGAGGTCAAAGATATCCCTCTCATGCAACCACCGCAACCACAAAGCAAGAAGTCTCTTGTGTCCCCAACACACCTAATAGGTGCACTAGTTCGGCGAAGAGATAGTGAAATACGAGGTGGTATGAATAAGTATGAGCGATAGCAACGGTGCGAGAAAATAGCTTGCTTTGGCGTGTAGTTGATGGTGGTAGTATTGCGGCGGTAGTAACGCGGTAAAACGATAAACAAGCGACGATAGCGATATTTAGGAACAAGGCCTAGGGATTACACTTTCACTAGTGGACACTCTCAACATTGATCACATAACGAGAATAGATAAATGCATACTCTACACTCTTGTTGGATGATGAACACATTGCGTAGGATTACACGAACCCTCAATGCCGGAGTTAACAAGCTCCACAATTCAATGTTCATATTTAAATAACCTTAGAGTGCATGAAAGATCAATTCGACTAAACCAAGTACTAGCATAGCATGCACACTTGTCACCTTCATGCTATGTAGGAGGAATAATACACATCAATACTATCATAGCAATAGTTAACTTCATAATCTACAAGAGATCATAATCATAGCATAAACCAAGTACTAACACGGATGCACACACTGTCACCATTACACCGTGCGGGAGGAATAAAACTACTTTAATAACATCGCTAGAGTAGCACATAGATAAATTGTGATACAAAATACATTGCAATCATAAAGAGATATAAATAAGCACTTCACTATGCCATTCATAACGAGTGAATAAGTATTACGTGAAATATAGCCTAAGAGACCCACACGGTGCACACACTTGTCACCTTTACACACGTGGGACAAGGAGTCTCCGGAGATCACATAAGTAAAATTCACTTGACTAGCATAACGACATCTAGATTACAAGCATCATCATATGAATCTCAATCATGTAAGGCAGCTCATGAGATTATTGTATTGAAGTACATAGGAGAGAGATGAACCACATAGCTACCGGTACAGCCCAGAGCCTCGATGGAGAACTACTCCTCCTCATGGGAGCGACGAGCGGTGATGAAGATGGCGGTGAAGATGGCGGCGGTGTCGATGGAGAAGCCTTCAGGGGGCACTTCCCCGTTCGGCGGCGTGCCGGAGACGGAGACTCTGTCCCCCGGATCTTGGCTTCGCGATGGCGGCGGCTGCTGGAAGGTTTACGTGGGTTTCGTCGAACGTCATAGGGTTTTCGCGACGGAGGCTTTAAATAGGCGGAAGGGCAGCCTCGGAGGGCTGACGGGGTCACCACACCATAGGGCGGCGCGGCCCCCCTACGGCCGCGCCGGCCTATGGTGTGGGGCCCCCGGTGGCCCTCCCTGCGCGGCTCTCGTGTGTTGCAGATGCTTCGGGCAAAATAGGAACACGAGGCGTTGATTTCGTCCGATTCGAGAATATTTCGTTACTAGGATTTACTGAAACCAAAAACAGCGAGAAAACGAGAGCGGCACTTCGGCATCTTGTTAATAGGTTAGTTCCAGAAAATGCACGAATATGACATAAAGTGTGCATAAAACATGTAGATAACATCAATAATGTGGCATGGAACATAAGAAATTATCGATACGTCGGAGACGTATCAATGAGCTAGGGTTTGCATTTGGTTGACCCTATTTGATCAACCATGTAGGATAGGGGTGCGAGATATGGGGTACTAAATGACTGATAAAATAGCTCCTATATTTTATGTGGACATAACAAGTATTTAATTGCTAATTATGGCTTTGTGGATCAGAAGTAAGTACATGATCACATATTCTAACCTAGGTTTAGGTTTAGAAGCAATTTAGGGTTTATCTGTAACAATGGAGCTAGGGTTCCTAACGATATTAGGGTTTTAGGGATCACATGAAATGATGAGTTCCTGGTTCTATTACTTATGAAATTAGGGTTGTCTAAATACCCTAAAGTTCTTGAATTAATAACTTCACTTTAAGGTTGAAGTTATTAATAACTTTGAAATAAAATTAATATTGGATTTGACATTTTATTATTTTCAATGAATTAATAATTAAGGTATTTATTAATCAGGGTTTAAATCCTTCTAATAAGGATTTAACAAATCAACAATTAAATAAAATTAGTTTTATTGTTTTCTTTATTTATTTACTGGTTTTTATTTAATTTAAAAAGTTTTTCCAATATTTGAATTTTAATTGAATTTGGAATTAATAAATAAAGCTTAAATAACAAGTATTAAATAATTGAATTTTTATTAAAAAATAAAAATTCCATATTATATTTTTATTGGATAGATTTTTATTTTTCTAAGAATTTTGATAACTCATTTATATTTTTCGAGTTGTAATGCATTTTTGATAAATTTGCAAAGTTTCGGTAACTTAATGAATTTGAATTAAAGACCGAAAAATGACTAAGTGTACCGGCCGATGGCTACCCCACGACCAACGGGCGGGTGGGTCCATGCCCACGGCCGGAGGCCACATGGCGCCGAGGTGGCAACCCGACGTGCCTCCACCGGCGGCCGGGGACGCGGCTACTCGCCGGGCCGGAGCCGTTCCCGCGGGGGCGTGTGCGGTTTCGTTGGAAAGGGGACGCCGAGGCAAACCCAATGGTGGCGGCGCCGCTCCGTGTGGTCACCCGGGAGCGTGCCCGGCGGCGAGGAACAGCGGCAGTACATATGGGTTGCTCGATACGGCGAAGCTACGGCGTGCAATCGAGCTTAGCGAGCATGCAGGGGAGGTCAGTGGCTCACCAAGAGCACAACGCGCTTGTCGGCGAGGCAAGGAATGGTCGGCATTGCCGAGGTCGTCATTCCTGGCATTGGGGAAGACGAGCTCGACGGCGTCGATTTCGAGGGCGATGGCTCAATTCCTTAGGCAGGTTGGGCAAGTCGAGGATGGCGGACGCGATGGCATCCACGGCGAGGCCTGAGGCTTCCTCTATCGCCGGCAGTGAACGGATGTCTGCGGCTAGGGTTTCGGCCATTGGAGAAAATTGGAGAGGAGGAAGAAATCCCGAGCTGCTGTGCTTCGCTGGGCTTTTATACGGCTCGAGGGCGGTCCTCGTCACGACGTCGGGGAAGGTGAAGGCGCCAGCGCGAGGGAAGGACGAGCACGTCGTCGTGCTATCGTCCAGGCACGGGGGAGAGGATGAGGACGAGCTCCTCGTGTTGATATTTCACGAAGAGGTACGTGGGCTGCGACGGGCTATGCTAGACTGGGTCGTTCTGGGCTGCTGGTGGGCTATGATGGTGGGTCGTTGCGGCCGAGGTGAGGTCCGGGTAAGGTTCTTCCCCTTTTTCTCTTTTATTTATTTCTCGTTTTGTATCCTTATTTGTTGAATTCAAATTTGAAATCAATTCTCGCCATGCAGGTATTTGTAAATACTATTCACTTGGAAATTACCTCTCAAGTAATAATTCTACTTGAGACATACTATTTTGATTGTTCATATAATGATAGGTTCACCATACACTATAATTCAAATAGGTAAGATAATAATTATAATCTTCCATTCTCTTTCTTTTGAAATTTCAAATATTTTTAGGATTCAAGGAGATGGCCAAATGGCGAGGCTTTATGTACCAAATTATTTCTAGGGTCTTGATTTAGTTACTTGCATATTATTTTATGTGAGCTCCAATGTATTAGGGTTTTATAGTTTTCATCATAACCCCTATTATTAAGGTTAGTACTAGCATCATATTTGAGAGTATCAAAGTAGGTATTTGTTTCCATCATGGTTTATCTTGGTTACAAAGTTAAATGGTTGTCAACCACACCTGGTTTTAATCATAGGACTTTAGCATTAGGTGGCTCTTTTGTTTTATAATTGAAGCATAGGATTTGATGAATGAATCATTAGGGTTCAAATGCTAGTTACCTAATGACACATGGGTTGAATCCTAATTGTGGTTTAGGTTTTATTTGTGATCACCCAAGTGATACTCAAACTAGGGTTGAGATTTAATTCTAGGTTATAGAGATGAGATGACACCATATTGTATGTGCTAGGGTTTAATCTCCCCTAACCATGATAAGGTGGTTACTTGCTTAATATTTCATGTGCTTCCCTAATTACTAAGGATTTGAGAATTGGTTTTATCTTGTACCAATTAACTCCTATTATTATCCCCAACTTATCATTAAAGTAACTACATTGATTATAGTTCTTTTTATAGTTAACTTTGGTCATATGGATGTATGGTTTCTCACCATATAAAGTGTAGTGTTTAACTCTAAGGTTTTCTTAGGTTCATTAATTTATGAAATATAGATATGGTAGGATTCTATTTGTGATCACCAAGTGGTTCACAATTAAAGGTTGGGATATAAGTCTAGGATTTCTTACTAGTGATCTCCCCATGATTTCATGTGATGAATAATATCTACTGATCATATAAGTGTTAGCATTTGGATTATACTCCTATTTCTCCAAAGCATGGTCATGGATTAGGCATGATCCACTTGTTCTTAATATCCTTACCTTAAGTTCTTAGGGTTTATGATCATTACCCAATTTTGTAATGATCAAAGGTTTGGTTTCCTAAAGTATCTTTCATGATCTAAGTTTCTCACTTCTAAGATCAAGTATTGTGTTGATCACCTAGGGTGTAGTACTTCTATTTTATTTTCCTGGATGGTCCTACTATGGTTGTCTCAATAGATTAAATCCCAGGAGAATTCCTGAGGTAATTACTTAGAGTTCTCTCAAGGATTGAAGGTTTAACCACTTGAATATATAATAGGTCTCTCCCTTGAATCCAAGTGTTTCCTCAACTAACTTGTGGGTAACACCATAGCTTGAGTTCTCTCATACAGGAATAGTTATTCTAGGGTTTATGGTATACTCCTAATATTTATTTAGGTAGCTGAGCTAAAGATTCAATTGTCTAACTTAGTTGGAGTAGCCCACTCCTTAGTTCACTAATTCATGGATATAGTCTTATTCCACTTGGTATTTGGTTATCTCATCACACCAAGATGAAATGGTTTACCTCCTAATACTTTAGTTCAAAGATTATCATTGGTTCATTAATAAGTAAGGCTGGAATTGGTATGAATGGTCTCTCTCATTTTGGGAAGGACTATAATACTAACTTAGGGTTAAGCTCCATAGAGATTGATGTGATCATCAATATCTATGGTTAAAATAAATGGTTTCTCTCCCTAGGAATTGTCTTGGTTGATATCCTAGGGTTTCTCTTAGAGATGATGATTTGAATACTTGGATGTATATCCAAGGTTTAACTCAAGGTTTGTTATTGCTTCTCTAATATAGAACTCTCTCACCTCTCTAGGTTTGATACTTAATAACTTGGAATATAGAAGATTTATATTCCTTAGTTGGATCTCCTTGTCTTGTTTCCAAGATTAAAGTAGAATGGGTATCATAGGGTTTATGGTAAGAGCATGGATTAGTTTAAGACATGGAGAAGATGAGTGAATAATAGTTTCTCCAATTATTGTTAATTGATTTGCAGTTGAATTGGTGTTCATATGTTATATCAAGGATTACCATATTATAAGATCAAGCAATTATGAATTTAGTAAAGTGTTGTTGTGTTGATTATTAGTTCCATTTGATCTAACCCCTTAGATCAAATCATCGCTACCCAAAACAAGGTTTTAACCAAAGTCACATTGAGGTTTATAGCGCTTGACTTGATGAGCTACTTCAATTCCATCAAGGTCAAGTGAAACTTCGAGTTCTGTGACTTGTTTTACTTTAAAGCGCGAAAATTCCCCAGTTTTCTATGCATGAATGCAATGCACACATATGTTTCCTCTATTTTTGTAACCCAATACCTGGGATATTACACTCAGCTAGTATGGTTAATTCGGTTATAGAAGCCGAATCAAAAAGTAGATGTGCTGAATCTACTGAATCAAGAGATGCCAGCTTCAGTGAAAAAGATCATGGTGCAACCATGCTTGATTTTTATGGATGCACAGGAGCTTACATATTGCCCTATGAATTGCATGTCAAAGAAGTTAATGAGCAGGAACGACAAGAAAATATAGCCGGACAATGTTCGGTTGAGAAAGAGCATCAAAGTAAACGAGCACATGATCCGGGAAAACATGAAGACAAGGCGTTCGAAAATCATCCAGAGGTGGGGCAAGTTAGTGTTCATGACATACAACCATCTTGTTCTACTAACGTCTTCAAAGAGGTATCTCTAGCAAATAATTTACTTATTTTCAGATTTGGTCAAAAATATATTGTTCATGCATTTATTAGCAATAGTTTTAGAAGAAACATCAAAAGACCAATCGTGAACTATAAATTATTTGTTAGCAGTAAAATGGTTACTAGGCATATCGGTCAACATGTTGTGCCATTTAGAGAGACCGATATTGACAAATTATCACAACCAAAGCTTTCCATATTGTTTCATTTGAATTTTATATCTATATGGTTAGCTTTTCTTACTTCATACTTGGCTTACATTTGGTCTCAAGTGAGACATGTGTGTTATAACTATTTTGGTTTCAAAAATTCAAAGCCAAGGTTAGGTTCTTGTGATAAAGCCAATGATACTATAACAAATTATTCAAACACATCGGGAAAACAGTGTAAAAATCAACACATAGCTGAATGGGGTAATGTAAAATCCGAACCATTCGGTTGCTTAATTTCAAAGCCATTCTCACAACAAGATCGGCTGGAATATAAAAGGTGTACCTTCAGTTTGACCATGTGTGATCATATCTTTGATGTATTGCTGAAGAGTGATTATATTAGAATCCTTGATCACAATGTTGAGCCATTAGCACAAGGACGAATCTATTGCAAGTTGCATGATTCGTTTGAGCATAGTACTCATAATTGCATCATGTTCCATCAAATAGTACAATCGAGTCTGTAGATAAAGGACGATTGCAATTTGTTGAAACACAAACATATGGCCAATCTATTTCGATTGGTATGAATGGTAAAGAGTTATTGGATCGGTTACCTATAGCCGCATCATATGATGATGACAAGGTACACATGGAAGATAATGGGATCAAGCTTTCAAGTGAAGAAATTATTGAAGAGCATGTTGAAGACATTCTTGAAGCTGGGTGTTCCATTGAAGCTACACCAAGGATATCAAGCACTGGGGGCAACAACAAAATTCAAGGATCGATGGACGCAAAATGAAACAGCACAAAGGCCGTGATAAGCACAAGGGTAAGAAACATAAATTCACCTTCGCAGAGTTATTGGAGAAATACAAGAAGGAGAGTGAAGCAAAAAGTGCTTATCGGCCAAGTATTGCAAAGTCATCAAGATCACCCCAAGGCGAAAGTCTAAAGACCGGGATTGGCAAAGGGAGAAGTTCAATGCAGCAACTTCGTATCCTCCCTTTAGGCCATCAATGCCAATGTCATGGATACCTTCCTATGGTGATTGTTATCCATATCCATCATGGGATCACATGTATGATCCAAGGGCACGTTATCCGTCTTACTATAGATCATCTAACCCAAATTATGCAGCTCCAAGAAGGTCAAAATCTGAACAACAATCACATGTCAAAGACCGTTTCTATAAAAAGGAATCGGTTAGGAGCTCAACGAACAAGAGGTGACAGTCAAGCAAGTTTAGCAAGTGAAAAAGGATAACCGTAAGTGTGATGTTTCAGATTCGATCTCAAATAAAAAAGAGCCGGTCAAGTTGACCTTGGCTACAGAAGACAAAGAGATGAAGCAAGTAAATGCTGGAGCTCGAAGTGCCAAATCTGAACAAGTAAAGTTGAAAGTGCCGGAGGCCAAGGAAGAAACGATAATGTGCAAAACTAAATCACAGCCGGGATGCCCACTCGGCTTAACAAAGTCGGCAAGAGAGAAAGCTGAAATAGTTTAGTGCCGCAAAGCTGAAGACAAAGAACATGGCATGGGTCCCTAAGGAAGGACCTCAAAGTAAGGAGGATGTGCAAGTTCACGTTGCAAGAATAGCGATAAGGATGAAGGAAGAAAAGACCGAGGCTAGCAAACGATCAAGAAAAGAATTTTCTATCATATACTAAGAGGTTTCAGTCAGCACATCATACATGTTATTCAGCCATACCATTTATGCCTATGCCATGTAGCATATCCTCAGGTATGATCATTTACCCTCCATTGTCTTACTTTAATCCGTGGATGCATTATAATTCTTTACATCATCAAAGGGTATCACCAAAACGTTATTCGTTTGGTTAGTTGCAATTTTGTTGCTAATCTGAGAGGCCGAAATGTTTGAAGTTCATAATCAGATTTGTTTTATTTTGTTTATTTCGGCTATACATACTTTGGTGGATGAATTATACAGGCCTTTGAGGCAAACAACACATGGCCGATACTTATCCTATCGCCCAGAGAGAATTATCTAATTATGGACGATGTGTTGTGCTAACATCGTCCCTAGTCCTATTGAAACCCGAGACAAGGTATGCGTTTATTGAATATTATGCTTATGCTTTTGCAATTTGGCTTATGAATCTGTAAATCTATGAAAGGCCAAATTGTTCTAAATTTCATTGCTGGGTATTAATTATGAGCATATTATGTTTATTGATTTTGTCTCTCTAGTACCATAGAGATAGTATGATGATGCTTCGGTTTTGAAAGCAATAGCCAATTCTTTGGTATTGTTTATTTATCTCCTAATGGTTCTGTTTTCGAAGCCTCATGTCGCTTAGATTATCTTAGGCTGAATATGAAGTTTTGCTATTCGTGCTAGAACTGTTTTTTGCTATAGGTGCTATACATATTGAGGCTTCTAGTGATTCGTTGGTAGTAGTATAATAAAAATCTAAGGTTTACCAATGTTTCGATGAATCACTTAATATGTATCTTGATCAATTTCTAGATATAATTCCTACCTTAGAATACGTTAGCATTTCTCATATATGTAGGCAAGACATTTGGAATGCAAATGAGTTAGCACAACAAGCATCGCGCTACCATGTTAATCGTGGTGTTTTCATATATCTCATAAGCCGATGTTTGCTCATGTTGTCATAGGTAAGACCGAAATAAATCCCATTGATTCGGTCACTAATGAAAGGATCTAGTGCAGGTAAACAAGAAGATTGGAAAAACCTATTGTTGAATATTTGCAGGATCCTAGCAAGAGGATGGAGAGAGGCTGTTCGGTAGATGGCTTTTAAGTATGCATTAATGGACGATAAGCTTTATTGCCGAACAGTTGATGGTATTATTTTAAAGTGCTTGGTTGAAGATCAAGCAAGGTTCGCTATGGGAGATGTGACAAGGTATCAACTTGTCAATGCCTACGGGTTGTAGACTAGGGTTTAGTTGGAAGTAGAGGGCAAGTAGATCTCGAAGGTTTCAGCCGAAAGTACTCCACGGTATGAAAACTAGGGTTTGTGAGACAATGATTCGATACCTTCTTTGTCCCTCGACTCCCCCTTTATATAGGAGGTGGAGCCGAGGGATTCGTATTGTACAAGTTACAGAGTCCGGGAGGGTTTCCAACTCATCCCGCAAGATTACAAACACTATCTCCTAATACAACTCTAGCTTACTCGATAACTTTGAACTTCTCCGTATTTCTTTGCCTATGAATTTCTATATTGTACAGGGATAACGGTACTTGGGGCTAGTTCATCTGACGGATCAGGTACTAATTAACTGCTCTAGTGGCAATCCGCAAAAACCTACTTCAAGATCACGTCCCTAGACATGATCTCGGGATACTGGTGTAAACTTCGACAGGTGCCGCTTAAGGTCTTACCATTCTGTCGAGTCCCAGTCATATTTATCAGGTACCTAACGCGTCCGTTAGGATTTTTCTTCGTATCTGTTGATACGGATAAAAGTAGCAAACCGATGTCAGAGACGGCGCCACGCCACACAGAACGGATCCGGGGTCTTACCTTCGCAAAGTTTTGCGGCATTCAGAAATTGTTCGCAACTTTGGCGTTCTGAGAATATATTGTCGAGTGCTTATTCGGCTGTTGGAATAGCACATTTTATTGAGTCAACGGATGACTTATATTGCTCTCCCGATGGAAGTATATGTAGAGTTACTTATAACTCGAAATATACTATCTTTCTTTTTTATAATTTCATCGGGTACGCGAACAGCGTTCCCGATGGGAGTAGCCCCCGAGGCTACAGCCAAGGACTTATGCTTGGGTGTAGGCTCCACACTTTATGCCGCTATATTTTCATTCCCTCTCGATATTTTCAAATCTCTCGGGTGCGCGAACAGCGCTCCCGATGGGAGTAGCCCCCGAGGCTATGAGCAAATATTTATATTTGATCATAGGCTCACGCCATTTCTATTTTGTCTTTACTTGAATTTTCATTTTTCCAAAGTAGCCCCCGAGCATTTGATCAAAAACTTTGTATTTGATCAAAAGCTCTCCAAATAGTCCATCATCCTCTGCTGTCGCTGTTTTATGAAGCTGCTTAGTCGAAAACTTCCTCTTGTTATTGTGACATCAATGCTGACGATAGCCACGACCGCTGTTCCCTGAAAATGCGAGAAGTTCTCTGTCACTGCTTTGCGGGCCCAGAAACTTCATCCATTTGACACGTCGTGCAAGTGGGGGACACATGTTCTCCGTTTTTCCTGGTGCACGCACTGTAACGCGTGCAGGGTGAAATTGCTTTTTTTACCCATGTTCCACGTGTATATCATCTGCCTCGCACTTTTTCCATCCAACGGTGCGCCGCTTCGCCGCACCTCTATTTAAGGTCTCCATCTTCTTCCTTCAGCACTTTCGCTCGCGCCGCTCCTCTGCTCTCCTCTGTAAAAATCCCCTCTTGCGCCCCATAACTCCTTGAGCTCAAGCACTCTCAGGCTGTACTCCTGCGCCATTGTTGATGCCACCGCGCAGATTAACCAGGCACAGCACCCCTGAATCAAAGATGGCTTCCGCAGATCTGGGGAGCGCTGAGTGGGAGAGATCCAAAATCTCTGCCCAAGACATCAACCTGCTGAAGAAATTGGGGATCAGCAAGAAGCCAAAGGCGCTATGCTTCCCCAGCGAAGAGAGCTACCCAACCCCTCCAATGGAGTATCGGGTTAGTTTCGTTGATCATCTCATCCGTGGCCTCTCTGCCCCCATCCACAATTTTCTGTGGGGGTTGCTTTTCATTTACGGGTTGCAACTTCATCATCTCACTCCCAACTCTATCCTCCATATTTCCATCTTCATCACTCTGTGCGAATCCTTCCTCGGCGTCCAGCCTAACTGGGCATTGTGGAAGCGTATCTTTTTTTGTCTCCGTAATGGCTCTCCCAATGTCGCCTATAACATAGGCGGCGTTGTTATACGTGTTCACCCCGATGTCGAGTACTTCGATGTCAAATTCCCTGACTCAGTTCAAGGGTGGCGCAAAAAGTGGCTGTATATCCACGAGGAGAATCATGGGTCTGTCGAAGACAACATTCCTCCTTTTGACGGTGAAGAGAAAATCTATCGCCGCCGCTCCTGGGATGCAGAGGCTACCGACGAAGAGAAATTGGCGACGGAAGCACTGATGACTCGCATCCACGAGCTTCAAAGTACCCGCGGCAAAGAATTGTCGGGTATTCAAATTACAGCATACTTCCTTAGGATCAGAGTGCAGCCTCTGCAGGCTCGCAAAAATCCCCTTTGGAAGTATACTGGCGACAATGATGTGGATCGCCTGTCGGTGGATTTGCCGGTCAAGGACTTAGAAAAACTTGTCGGAAAATTTCCTCCCTCAGCAAAAAAGATGCTGTCCCTTCTTCTTGTCGCGTAAAACCATATAGCGCCACCAATGCGCTTCCCATGGTAACTTTTGTCGACTATCCATTTTTGTTTGACATCCTTTGCATAACTCCTTTATTGACATCCCCTTTGCTTTGTACAGAACCATCCAGATCTTGTCTCTCTTCCTCCCCTTCCTGAAGGTGGGGAAGTCGAAGAACGAGCCGTTGTCACCGAGGACAACCGGGGTGCTCCTTGCCCGAGAGTGAACCCGCGGGTTCTCGAAAATCTGCGGGATCCTCTAAAAAGGAGGCTGACTCCAAGGCTACTACATCGGCACACTCTCCTCCTCCTGCTGTTTCTCCAAGGAACAAGAGGAAAAGGACTGATGTCGAAGATTCCGGCACCTCCAAAGCCGAAGAAGCTGCTCCTTCAAATCGGAAGGCAGCTTTCGATCCATACCTTGACGCCCTCGTCAGTTCGTAAGTTATTCCTTGGTTCTCGCTATTTTGATTCTTAAAGACTTTTGTCTATCTTGCTTCTTATACTGTCGCCATTAATCCGTAGTGGTGACGAGGAAGAAACGCCAGCTATGGATGCGACTGCTCGAACGAGTATGTCGCATACTTTAGTTGTTTCCGAAGTGCAAGTTGAAGGAGAAGAATCTTCGCCTCCTCAACAAAACACCGACGAACCTATCCTTCCTGCAAGCCCCCGTGTCCCTTCGCCAAAAAGGGCGAGGGTTGAATCAATCACAGAGCCTACCTCACAATTGGGTAGCTCCTCGACTCCCCTTTTGGATGATGTAAGTCCTTGAATACTTTCTGATGCTATCGACGTTTTTACTGTTTGCTTCTTTTCACTTTATGTTGTAGCGCTTTTTCCTATACTGATGCTTTCTTTCTCTATCTGTTTTTACCAGCCTTTGATTAAGGAATTCATCCGCTTCGGTGCCCAATTTTTCGGGTACCGTGAGTATGCTAGCAAAGCTGAAGGTAATGTCTTCCTGCTTCTCTCGACTCATGACTTCTTATTCCTTTCTTGTCGTGATTTTGACTGGATTTGACTATTTTGGCAGAAAAACTTGCGGAGGCCAACAAACGTGCCGACACACTTGCTCAAAAATTAGAGCAAAGTGAGGAGGCTCGTAAGAAGGCCGAATCAGATGCTAGTAAGGCTAGGGCAGATGCTGACAAGGCCAAAGCAGAAGCTGCTAGTGTCGAAGAACTTCAGAAGAGGCTTCATGACGCCGAGACTGCTTTGAGCGAGCATAAAACCGCACAAACTGCTCGTGAAGAGGCGATTACTAAGCGCTTGGAATCACAAAACCGTCGCTTTGTCAGTAAGTGCCCGATCTATTTTGCATTCTTTGGACTTGCTTTTCTTTACTCATTTGTTGACGAACAAATTTTTGCCTCGACAGGGAAAACATCTCAAGAATATGAACTTGAAGATCCCGGCGATGATCCCCTTCTCGACGCACTTGCTTTCCTTGAATTTCACGGAGATGAAGCATGCGAAGGCATTGATCAAGCCAAGGAAGGGTTGTCACGGCTCTACCCTTACTTCTTCCCGAAGAAAAAGGAACCCGCAACCTTTCTTGCTCTCGCCAAGTGCTTCAATCCTGAAGAAGATCTTGGACTGAAGCTTCGCCAAGAAAATATGAAGGTTGCCGTTGAAAGCACTGTCGCCCTGGTTGCTGACAGCCAACAAAACGTTGACTGGACCAAAGTTGGTGACACGTAAGAGATGGCGACCACAAAATGGCAGTCGCTGATCAGGGCTGCAAAGCCCAACTCAAAGAAGATCCTTGCCTATCTTGGATGCAAGCCGACTCCTGCTCCTAGCTCGTCGAAGCCGGAGGTCTAGTAGAATGTCCTATCTTCTTTTTTTCTTTACTGTTTCTCTTGACGTCGTCGTCACAATAGCTTTTGGCGACAACTGTCGTAGTAGTTCTTTTGAAAACTCCTTCTGTAATAGCTGTGTAAACTTTCCGAAGATTAATGGAATTCTGCTTTGCGTGATCATTGATACTGAATTTTTCTTTTTTAGTTGATATTTGATAACTACTCCACAAATCCTCATCCTGCCGATACTTTTCCTGCTTCCTCCTTCTCGAAGAAAACACTTGTCGAGGATAACCTTGTCGAAAGTTCTTCGAGTAAGCACTTCTCGCACGATTTGCAAGAACTTCGCCAACAACTCCAATCTATGAAAAAGCAAACTCTTGCGATGATGGAACAATCCCGCAAAGCATCCGAGAGAGAAAAAGTTGCCCTTCAGCAAGCTCGAGAAGCCATAGCTGCCAAGGAAGCCGCAGTTTCTGAAGCTGAAAAGGCAACCACTCGAGAGAATTCCATGTTTGAATTGATGAATGAAGCCAGTGCTGATATGTCCGGTATGTTTGTTCCAACCCGAACTTTTTCCTATTTTTTGGTATATCTCTCTTGAATTTCTCGTGCTGTTCGCCAAATAGGTTCCTTTCTCGATGCTGCTGCTGAAGACGAAAGGGTAAACGCGAGGACCAATCTTCTTGTCAACCTTTCTCTTGATCATGGTTGTTTGTTCTGGGCCATTCCAGAACGGACCCGACAGATTGTTAGGTTTCAAGACCGCGCCTGTCAAGTTCGTGATTTCCTTGATCGCTCCACCAGGACATTGTCCCTTGTTTATAAGACAATGTTTCCTCGAGACGAGGCACCTGAGACTCTTCTTGGTTTGATGAAAAAATTTCGGGACGCTCCTCGTATTCACAACTTTGTATGAGCTCAACTGACTGCTGGAGCAAGATTCGCCATGATCATGATACATATCTGCCATCCAAAATTAGATCTGACGAAGATTGTCTCCGAGTGCCTGGCCAAGAAATCAAGACGAAAAAATAACATCGACGAAATCAATGACATGGTGACTCCTGTGGCCGAAGCGATGATAGATGAACTTCTTCGGATGGATTCTGAATTCTTTGTCAAGGGGAGCTATGCTGAGCACAAGACAACTGCTGCAAATAACAAAGCTTTATCCATAGATAGTATATTAGGTTTTGACTGAGTCGTATTATACTACGAAAAGTTATGTCTATATTTTTTGTCGAATTCTTTGTATTTGATGAAGTTTTCTATATTGTGAAGTGTAGTCTATATTGCGAAGCCCCCCGAGCCTTTGGCTGGAGCTTATACTATTTTTTCGTCTCGATGAATTTGCTGTTTTGCGAGAATGTATGTATCTTGCTGTCGTGGATTATGAGCCCTCGAGCCTGTCAAATAAAAAAGATGTATCTCATCACTATCTTTTACTATATTGCAGCACCGCGAGCCCGCCTCATTAAAAACCTTTCCGGCCCCACTCGGTGCCCCGAAAAGGAAAAGAGTGCGTCTGAAAACTCGCGGGCGTTTCAGTACATTGTATTTTTACAGAGGAGGACTATATTTCGTCTTAGGCGTAGAACCGCCGGAGCTGCGCCACGTTCCAGGGGTTTTTCTCAGGAACCCCTGTCTTCTTGTCCTTGATCCTGTACGCTCCTCTGTCGATGACTTCTGTGACGACGTAAGGTCCCAACCATGGTGACTCGAGCTTCTCAGTACTTTGCTGGTAGAGCCGTAGGACCAAATCGCCGACCTGGAAAGATCTGGGCCGCAATCGTCGACTGTGATAGTTCTTCAGGTCTTGCTGATACTTGGTAACTCGTGATAGTACTTCATCTCGAGCTTCATCGAGTGCATCCACATCGTCCTCCAAAGCTCTTCTTGAAGTTTCCTCGTCATACTCTGTGACTCTTGGGGAGTCATGCTCTATTTCAATCGGTAGTACTGCCTCAGCTCCGTGGACTAAAAAGAACGGAGTTTCTTGTGTCGCCGTATTTGGTGTTGTTCGAATACTCCACAAAACACTTGACAATTCTTCTGGCCAAGTATGTCGAGCCTTTTCAAGCGGTCCTAGCAGGCGCTTTTTAATACCATTGCAGATGATACCATTGGCTTTCTCGACTTGACCATTGGTTTGCGGGTGCCCAACTGACGCAAAGTGCAATTTGATGCCTACTTCTACGCAGTATGCCTTGAATTCCTTGGACGTGAAGTTACTACCATTATCTGTGACGATGCTGTGAGGTACTCCAAATCGAAAAATGATTCCCTTCACGAATTTTATTGCTGACGCTGCATCTGGTGAATTTATCGGCTTCGCTTCTATCCACTTGGTGAATTTGTCGACAGCAACGAGCATGTACTCGTATCCTCCTGGCGAGGCCTTGTGTAACTTTCCCACCATATCAAGACCCCATTGGGCAAAGGGCCAAGACAATGGTATTGGCATTAGCTCTGCTGCCGGGGAGTGTGGTTTTGCGGCGAATCTCTGGCACGCGTCGCAAGTTCGTACTATCTCTTTTGCATCCTCGATTGCTGTCAACCAGTAAAATCCAGCCCGAAAAACCTTGGCTGCAATAGCTCGACTACTCGCGTGGTGACCACAGATTCCCTCGTGTACGTCCTTTAAGATTATCCTTCCTTCTTCGGGTGTCGCGCACCTTTGCAGCACGCCCGAAATACTTCGCTTGTATAACTCCCCTTTGACCACTGTAAAGGCTTTGGATCGTCGAATAACTCGCCTTGCTTCAACTGGATCGTCGGGTATTTCTTTCCTTAGGATATATGATATGTACGCTTGCATCCATGGGACTTCTACCATCATCACCAGCTCCTGGTCCTCTTTTTCTTCTGGTGCTTCTTTGAGAGTCATCGAAGTTTTTTCCTCCTTCTCATTCTTCTGCACCTTCTTTGGTTTGGTGGATCTCTCAGTTATCTCTTCCCAAAACACGCCTGGAGGAATTGCGAGGCATTGTGACCTGATGTTTGCTAGAACATCGGTTTCATCGTTTCTTAGCCTACTGATGTGATTTACTTCGCATCCATCAAACAGCTTCTCAAGCTCGTTGTACACTTCCTTGTATGCCATCATGCTGTCATTGACTGCATCACATTGGTTCATAACCTGCTGAGCTACCAATTGTGAGTCGCCAAAGATCTTTAATCGGGTTGCACCGCAAGCTTTCGCCATCTTCATCCCGTGGATGAGAGCTTCGTATTCTGCTTCATTGTTAGATGTGTTTGGGAATGTCATCCGCAGGACATACTTCAGTTTGTCGCCTTCGGGTGATATAAGTTTCACGCCTGCACCAGCTCCTTCTACCCTTTTGGACCCGTCGAAGTTCATGGAACAAGTTCTCGACAAATTTGGAGGTCCCGTGCTTTGCAGCTCCATCCACTCTGCGGTGAAATCTGGCATAATTTGCGATTTGATTCCCTTTCTTTTTTCATACGTGATATCCCGAGGGGAAAGTTCTATTCCCCAAAGGGAGACACGCCCTGTAGCTTCTGGATTGTTCAGTATGTTTGATAAAGGTGCTTCATTGACCACTATTATCGGGTGTGCCGAAAAATAGTGGCGCAATTTTCTTGCTGTTGTAATCACTCCATATGCTAACTTCTGGTACTGCGGGTACCGCTGTTTTGAAGGTGATAAGACTTCACTAATGAAATATACCGGCCTTTGCACTCCATGGAGTTTTCCTTCTTCTTCTCTTTCGACGACTAGCGCCGTGCTGACCACTTGAGGTGTGGCTGCGATATATAACAGGAGAGGTTCCTTCTCTTTCGGCGCCACCAAGATTGGTGGTGTCGAAATTGTGCGCTTTAGATCCTCGAAGGCTCGATCTGCCTCTTCATTCCACTGGAATTTCTCTCCTTGCTTGATTAAAGCATAGAACGGTAATGCTTTTTCTCCCAGCCTGACGACGAATCTGCTTAAAGCTGCGACTCGCCCAGTTAACTGCTGTATTTCCTTCAACTTTGTTAGCTTCCTCATTGGTACGATAGATTGGATTTTTTCGGGATTTGCTTCAATCCCTCTTGCTGAAACTAGAAACCCAAGAAGTTCTCCTGCAGGAACGCCAAAGGAACACTTCGTCGGGTTCAACTTGAGGCAGAACTTGTCGAGGTTGTCGAAGGTTTCCTTCAGATCCTCGATTAACGTCGTCCCCTTTTTTGATGTTATGATGATATCGTCGATGTATACTTGTACGTTTTTCCCAATGTGTGTTGCTAAGCACTTCTGCATCATCCTCTATTATGTTGCTCCCGCGTTTTTTTAGACCAAACGGCATTGTTCTATAGCAAAACACGCCATAAGGTGTGATGAACGCTGTTTTGACCTCATCTTCTTCTTTTAATCTGATCTGGTTATAACCAGAATATGCATCCAGGAAGGAAAGACGTTCACATCCTGCCGTGGAGTCGATAATTTGATCGATCCTCGGGAGGGAAAAGTGATCCTTTGGACAATGTTTATTGAGACACGTAAAACCGACGCACATGCGAAGGACTTTAGTTTTTTTCTTCGGCACCAACACTGGGTTTGCTACCCATGTGGCCTCTGTATGCAGCTCCTTGATAAAACTAGCTTCTCTCAGTCGATCGATTTCTGACAGCATAGCTTTGCGGTTTGGCTCCGAAAAACGCCGCAAAGGTTGTTTGATTGGTCTCGCTAATGGATCCAAGTTTAGGTGGTTCTCGGCAAGTTCCCTGGGTACTCCTGGCATGTCAGCTGGACACCATGCGAAGATTTTCCAGTGCTCACGGAGGAACTCGACAAGCGTGCTTTCCTATGCGAGGTCCATGTCTTTTGCAATGGACGTCGTCTTTTTCGGGTCTGTCGGGTGTATCTGCACCTCCTTAGAATTTTTCTCAGTGTTGAAAGTTGATTCTTTGTTTGGCCTTCCTACATCTGGCAGCACATCATAGTCAGTCGTGAGCCTTGACGCCATGTACTCTGCTTGCATCCCAAAGGTTTCTGACAGTCGATGAAAATCCTTATCACATTTGTCTGCTAGCGCAAAGCTTCCTTTGACTGTGATTGGTCCCTTAGGTCCAGGCATCCTCCACAACAGGTACGTGTAATGTGGCACCGCCATAAACCTAGCATATCCTGGTCGTCCCAACAAAGAGTGGTACTGTGATGGGAAATCCACAACTTCGAATTCCAGCTTCTCTATTCTGTAGTTTTCTCGGGTCCCAAACTGAACGTCGAGATTAATCTTCCCCAGCGGATAACTCGGCTTCTCCGGTGTAATACCGTGAAATCGCGTATCGGTTGGTTTCAGGTTTGCTAGAGATATGTTCATCTTCCTTATTGTATCTGCATACATAAGGTTTAAGCGCTACTCGCCATCTATGAACACTCGAGATACATCGAATCCTGCGATTACTGCTGGTAGGATGAGTGATGACTGTCCTGGTCGAGGAACTTGCTGTGGATGATCCGCTATTGTGAAGCCAATATCTTGCCCTGACCAGTTAAGGTACTCAACCGTTGGTGGAGGCATCTTCTCTGCCATGAACACCTGCCGCGAGATTACTTTCTAAGCTCTATTGGATGGCCTGCCTTTCTGAATCATCGAGACCGCTCCGTTAGAACAGGGATCAACATAAGTTGGTGGTGCAGGTGCCGCCGCTATTCTAAGCTGATGTCGATTTTCGTCCGTAATTGCGGGAGGAGGTGGCAAGTGGATCTCACTCCTGGGTCCCTGAGGATTTCTGTGTGCTGCCTGAGCATTGGCGTGTCCTGCCC
Source organism: Lolium rigidum (assembly GCF_022539505.1). Classification (NCBI taxonomy): domain Eukaryota; kingdom Viridiplantae; phylum Streptophyta; class Magnoliopsida; order Poales; family Poaceae; genus Lolium; species Lolium rigidum. The sequence continues at coordinate 274,662,931 of NC_061508.1, forward strand.
ACCTTAGCATTGCTTGGAAATTTTGGCAATCCTTTTGCAAGTGTCCTGACTGTCTTTTTCCGTTATTGTCGAGATAAAAGTGCATCTGACACGGCCCGTTCATCATCTCCTCGGGGGACACGAAAGGTCTTTGGAACCTTGATCCAGTATTTTGCCTGTTGTTTCGAGAGTCATCTCTATTGTCTCCTCGCTGCTCGTTGCTCCTCTGGTAATCATCTCTATTGTTTCCTCCGGCGCTTGCTCGAAAACCAGCCGAAATTTGCCCAGGAGCATCATATCCTGAGTACTGCAGAGGAAATCGTCGCCTGTTTTGATAATTTCGACCGCGGTCCTCCTCTGGTGACCTATGTCGTTTGTTGTGAACGGCATCTTCTCCATCTGGCCATCTGTTTGCTATCTCCATTAATGCGGACACTGGCTTTGGATTAGTTCTTCCCAAGTCTTCGACAAAGTCTCCCCGCCTGATTCCTGCGACAAACGCATCTATCGCTCTCTCGTCAGATATATTCTCTGCCGAGTTTTTAATGATATTCCATCTCTGGATGTACTTCCTCATTGATTCATCTGGCTTTTGTCGACACGCCCTCAACTCCTCTAGCGATGCAGTTTTTTGCAAGTGGACCGGAAATTCTTGACGAACACATCCTCGAAACTATCCCAACTGTCGATGGATCCTGGAGGAAGCTTTTTTATCCAAGATCTCGCGGCTCCACTTAGATGCACCTGGATGCTTTGCATGGCTGTTGCTCTGGTTCCTCCTGTGAGTTTCACCGTCTCGATGTAATCAACCAGCCAATCCTCTGGGTCTTGCAGACCGTCGAATTTTTTGAAGTTATCAGGCAGCTTAAACCCTGAAGGGACTCGAGTTTTTCGGACCCTCCTTGTGAAGCATGGCAAACCGCACATATCCTCATCGTTTAATTCTGGGGAATGCCGATGTTCCCTTCTACTTTGCCGTGCTCTGTCCACCCTTGCTTGTGCTGCTGTGTCTCTTGCTCTGCTTGTTGCTTCGGGAACTGCTGCTGCCGCCACAGGTCGTGGACTATTTTGCCTTGCTGTTCCTTCAGGAGGTGTTGATGCAAACGCCGTTCCCATGGCTCCGACTCCTGCCATTGCCATGTTGTACAATGCCTCCCTTGGATCTCCTGGAGGTGGCCTGGATGCAAGGATAAAGGCTACGTGTTGCCATATACCCAGCTTCTGGTGTCTTGGGAATGATGTTCCCTCTTGTGTCTATCGACATAAAAGACATGTCGAGGGTTTGAACCAAGTGCTCTCTTTCTCCTTCAGGTATGTTTTGAAGCCTTGATCTCGCTCTGTTCCGAGCTTCCCTGTGGCTATCTCCCGAAGTTCCTGATTGTCGACTTAACTCTGCCCTTCGTCTGCTTGATGCGGACGCTGCCTCCCTTCTTCCGTTCAGAGCAGCTGTCTGTTTTTCCAGTTCCCTCGCAGCTCGCGCGAGCCTATATTGATATGCTTGCAATTCTTCGGGCGTGGCTGTTGTGGCCATTGGTTCTGAGCCATCCATAGCTCTTGCGGCTCTATCCCATGCTGCTTGTGGGAGTTGAACCCTAACGCGTGGTGTAGGCCCAACATATTTGCTGCCTAGACCTCGTCGTAAATCAGAGGGATCAACGTATGGATTTCCCAAATCGTCGAAAGCCTCAGACGTTTCCTCCTGATCTCGGCTTGGCTCTCCGATGGCATAAATCTGATGATATTTTGTATTCAGATCTCTGCTGGGTTTGGTGACACCATCATAAAGATTGGTGAAGACCTTGCCCACTATACTGGATTTGTCGATGAAGTTGAAGCTGTCAACACTGCTTGAGTCATCACTTATATAGGAGTCCGCGGATGACTCGAAGGACATGTCGCTGAAGATCTTGGCGAGCTTTTCGCTTGCCCTGGTGCTGATGAAGCGTGGCGATGAAGTCTCCTCTTCGCCTGACTCGATTGACGATGTTGAGTTCGAAAAATCGGAATCGACCGCTGATAATCCCGACGAGATCGGAATTTCGAGACGATACGCTCCCTCCTTCTCGACGCGAAAGTGGAATCTTCCGAACGTCATCTCCATAGGCTCCTCCAGATACGCATATGCATCCAAACGGGAGGGCGGGTGAGGAACAAAATCGACAGGACCAGTTGCGATCTGTTTACCTCGATCCATCGCGTTGCTTGCTGTTGACGAAGTCGACGATCTTGAACGTGCCATCGAGATCAGATCCTTGACGCCTCTAATTCCCACAGACGGCGCCAATAACTATCAATCGTCAAGATGAAGTGGTTGTTCTCAAAGGTGATTATTTGAAGAAGTTCTACCAAGGTGGCAACCAACCTGAACATAAATGGCCGATATAGAATTATCGTCCTGAGAACCAATGGCCGATGGAGTGTTGACATCATCCTGGGCAAAAGGTGGAGAAAGTTATTTTCTGGCATGCAAGCTCTACCAGAAAACAGGGGGGCATGTGTTGATACTTGTTTTGGGCCGATGGGTAATCAAGAACATAATTCGACGTTCGGCGTGACAGATGTATTGCTCATTTAGGAGACACCATGTCCACCATTCCAAGTTGTGCCATGATCCGGCTTGATAGCCGATTATGCTAGCAGTCGAAGGTGATCTCGAGGATCGATATATGAAGTCTTCCACTAGAGCTCCTTTAAGATGACCTCAAATGAAGAAGTGATATAAACGAAAGTTGTGCGTCTGGTCGAAACAAGCAACTTTGGTTTTTGAGTCATCGCGATCCGAGTTAGTATGTAATTTTTGGAGAAATACTGCTGGAACTCGAATTATCCGAGGTAGGGCGCCCGACCATGGAGGCCTCTAGGGTAAGGCGCGAGCCAAATTGAAAAAAGGTGAAAACGTCAGAATTGATCGTTTTTCTTGCGACCTCAATTTAACAATCAAGATGAACTCGGATGGAAAAGTTGTCAACATGAAAGTTCTTCGTTTTTTCGAGGCGAACAACTTTGTTGTTTAAGAGATTTTGATTTGAGGTCGTTTACTGCCTCGAAAAGAGCCCGCAATGTGCAGATACGTTTTTGACCGAACAGTTATAGAAAGTTCGGACCACACCATCCGAATTGGACCCAATCTAGGGTTTTGGACGTGAATCCAACCCTCCATCTTGCACGGAAAGTCCAGCCGCCCTTTATATACATGAGGGGTGACGGCCGATTGAAACAACACCAATCGAACAAATCAATCTACTACTTTTTCGTGTTCATCTACTTTTATCTCTCTCCCCTTGTATCTTTCTTCTCGTTCTTCGTTGTTCTTCAGGATTGGAGGCTGCGAATTCACGAGGTCCAAGGGGCGGTTAGGCCAACCTAGGGCAGCCCATAGCCGCCGCAAGCCCTGACGGGGTCTCTCCCGGGCGAGCGGGGTTTCGGGTCTACAAAAGCGCTCGCTGGACTGTCTTGCGTATCGCGCTTCCGGCGAGCCTCCCTCGGCGCGTGCTGCCGCGCATCGCGCTCGACGTCGAGGGTACACGGCGACGTGTTCGTGTCCGAACAGACTGGAACTCCATGAAGAACAATTCTTACGAGAAAATTTGTAGCACAAGCATTTCAAACGGTCCGAAGAAAGTTTCTTAGTTTGTACAACTGTAACCTCATATTTCACATCGTTTTTAAGTCTAATATAGGTGCCACTCACATGATGATGTGTCATTTAATTAGATCCCTGTACAGACATTTCAGATGTATGATAGTAGGTTTCTGAACTTTCTTAGAACTTATTTATATATACCATGTAAATAAAATAAGGTTTATTGCGAGTTAATCGACTCATAAAATTGAAGGAAATTAATTACCCACCAATACCACTGCTAAGTTAAAGTCAGACTCCTCTCGGCATCCTCGCATGAAGCAGTGCGATCGAAAATTCGCCGCACTCTATGAAAGATTGCTAAGAGGAACAAGGCTTAGAGCATCTCTAGCCGGAAGCACAACCCTCGTCGCATGCACACCACCTGCGCAATGATGAATTCCGCCGGCGCCAGTCAGTTCCCTCCACCACCGTCTCCACCACCACCTCCACCACCGTAGTTCGATGTCGAAGCTGCGTAGAATGAAGCGTGGGAGGAGGCGACGCTGACGGACACCATAGTGGTGCTCGACGCCGCCACGGCGGAAGAGGCGCGGTGGCACCGGGCGGAGGAGATAGGCACCCGGTGGCATGCAGAGCGGGAGCACCTGCGCATGGAGCGGGATCTCCGGTACCATGAGCGGCGGTAGGCGATTGAGCAGCGACGGCAGGAGGCGCTGGAGCGTCAGTGGCGGCAGGCTCTGAAGCAGCAGCTACGGGAGGAGGTGGTGGCAGAGGAGGCGGCCTGGGGTGGCAGAGGAGGATGCGTTGTGTAATGTTCCAGGTTTAGAGACGATCGAGGAGTAGATTTTAGAAAGTGATGTGCATTGCATCGTAAATTCCGGGGAAATTTCGTGCTTTTAAAACAAAACTGCATCGAAGGGGGACAAGTTTCTCTCTCGACACCTTACAGGGTTAGGGTTTCGAGGGTGCGACAAACTTGCATCTCACTTAACTAATTTATGGTTTTGAGAAGAGAGGAGATTTAGTGCATTACAACTTAAGTTGCATGATTGAATTCAAACACAAGATGTGTTTGAATTTCAACTTTAAAACATCATATGAATATCTCATAATTCAAATTTGAGTTAATTCATTAAACAAATTATAAATAATCCAGAATATAAATAGTATAGCTACTATACAAAGCTCATTAGAGAAAATTGGAGCTTTATTGATAATCACACATGATACATTGTCATTACAATATTCAGAATTGAAATATGAAATGTTACAACACATTACATGAATTGAATAAAAGGAAAAAGAAAAAGGAAAATTACAAGTTAATGAAATGACCTAAACTACATGTTGATCTTCATGAAATCCTTGATCAAGATGATTCTGCACTTCATCTTGATCATCTTAATGTCCCTGCACACACACAAACAAGAAGCACAAGTTATGCCAAGTGGCAAAGCCACTTGGTAGGTTAGCAAGAAAATGATAATTGGAAAGGATATGACCATGATCAGCCGAAGCTGATCCATTCACTGGACCATGTGCCAAATAGCAAGCACACAAGCTGCTCACACAGCCATTGTGCATGTGCAACAGCAAGACATGTGTGTGCATGCACAACAGCACACACACACGGCCAGAGAGGGTCACCAACAAGTGCCAGGCCTTGTTGTCGACCAGAGAAGGAAGGGCAGGGTATACAAAATCTTTTCACAGCCAAACCCTAACCATTCATCGACAAGGAGCAGCTGGGTAAGAACACCAAGAACACAAGAACATCAAGAACAGGAAGAACAGCCACTGCTGTTCAACCTACTCAAATAGCCACAGAAATTGATCAAGCACCACAAGCTGGCAAGGAGGAGCAGGGCAAGCAAACCAAATCACCACAAGCAATCCTCTACACCAACAACTTAATCTAGGAGCTGGAGTGAGGTATAAACAAGAAATCATGGGCAAACATCTGTTTTGCTCATAAATAAGCATGTGCATAACACATACACAAGCCAGAGGGTATGGTTACCCTGTGTGCATCATCATTTGGTGTTAAAATCATTTGATGCTGGCAAAAAGGGGATTAAGCCAGAAGAAAATCATCCTAGGGAAGAAATGGTCAAGCTCAGTGTATTATCACTGAGGCAAACCAAAGAATCTAGCAAAGGATTGATTCACATCTAGCCTAGCCCAAGTCACCTAGCACTACATGGTTCACTAACCATCAGACAGATAGACAGATTGAGTCTATTCTTGTTTGTCAACAGCAAAGCTCACTGGAAATCCAACAAGGAATTATCCAGTGAAGTATTCACTAAGCCACAGCAAGCCAACAAGGGGTGGGAGCTTCCTGAACAGCAAAGAGTTGCTGTTGAGGCCACCTCAACCACTAAAACAGCCCAAACCAACAAGTCAAGCACTTGTATGATCACCCAGATGGGTTCAAAGAAGAGCTAGGGTCCCCAACAGCTGCTGGCATCCCTCTAGCTCAATCCAATCAATTGTAAGAGTCATCACTACAAGCAGTTCATCTCATTTATCTAGTAAACAAGGACAAGCTATACAGATAAATGAAATTCATAAATCATAAGTAACCGGAACACTTGCACATGATCCAGAAGATCATTGCAAGCATCAACTGATGCTTGAGCAAGCAACAACACACAACAGGACAAGCCTGTGTGACACACACACATCACAGGGTGAGCAGCAGTGAGGCATAGGACAACACAGCAGCTTTTACAAGCAACTGATGATCACAAGATCATCAGAAGCTTGCTAGAGCATGCTACAGCATGCTAGAACCCATTCCAAGAATTAATACATGGACCAGATAATTAAATCAAACATATAACTGAACAATTGCATCACAGATAAGTGAACTAGACAACACAATTGTATCCAGAAGCACTCCATCAAGGGATGGAGCTGTTAATTCAATAGCTAGGCTCAATTGAGCATGACCATAAATTATAGCACAGAGTTAGCACACCAGGAGCACCGGCACTTGCCAAAGGCAAGGATCATGCATCATGATCAAGCCAGAGGCAAGTAATTGTACACACAGGAGAGGCAGGAGCAAGATAGCAGCAGCAGTAACAATGAAATAGAGCATAGCACCACAGCATGCTCATGAGCAAGAACTCATGAGCTGCAACAGCAAATTATGAGCAGAATAGCACATCACAGTAACTAGGATCCATGGCAGATGCACATCAGCAGCACAGCAACACAGCACATCAGCATACGCGCATACAGAGCTAGCAAGGCGCAGCAGCAGCATCACAGCATGGCCAACATCTCTACGAGGAGAAGCAGGCCAGTGGCCAGAGCTAGACAAGAAGGGAAGGAGAAGAAGTAGAACAAGTAGCAGAGAAGGACGGAGGAGGTGAGATCTTACCGGTGAAGCGGGGAGGAGCTCGGCCATGGCGGCACACGCCGGGCGAACGGCGGTGCCAGGCCAAGCCGAGCCAGGCACCACCTTGCCGCAATGCCAGCGCAACCACGACAAGGGACACGGCCGCGCCACGGCGCCAGGAGCGTCGGCGGCGACGAAATCGCCACGGAACACCACGGCCAGGCGAACAAAGGCGATGGGGGCGAGACGAGGAGGAGGCGAAGCACAAATCGACGCGGTGGATCTGAAGCACCGTCGAACGGCGGTTCAGATGCGCCACATCTCACCGCCGACGATGGCCGGAGTTGGCCGGAGTAAATCGGCGAAGGCGGCTGCGACGCGGGAGTCGCTAGAGCTCGAGGGGCTAGGGTTTCGCGAGAGGGATGAGGACGAGAGCGGGTGAGTCCGACCGAGCCGGTTGGGGTGGCTCGGGTTAGACTCAACCCGCTGGGCCACCCTGACAGGTGGGCCCAGGGGCAATTTTGACTTTTCACAATTCCAAATAAAACAGAAACTTTGAAAATGCATAGAAAATGATAAATAGCTCTAAAAAAATAATTAAAAATATGAAAACTACTCAAGATAAAATTCTCTATTATAATAAAATATGAAATGGAATTTTTGAAGACATAAAAAAGATTAAGTCCAAATTTGATGATTTAAATAATCATTTAAATCACACCTTATATTTTCAATAATGAAAATAAGTCCATAAATTCTTTTGGACTTTAAAAACACCTTGACAACATTTAAAGGTTGTATTTTACCCTAAACAGAGTAACCCTAAAACATTCTTAGTATTTACCTCTCACATGAAATGATAAAAACAACGGAAGGGGGGAACAACCCTAAAAATGGAATCATGCATAATTGCTTCTTTAACCATTGCCCTTATCGGACAATGATGCTATTTTTCAGCAACAGAGGACACGGGTCAGTCCACACCATCCAACTGCAAAACTTTGCAGTGTTCAGGCAAGTTCATCGTTTGCTCATGTCATTTGAGTATTTTTATCAAATTACTTGCAAAGTACTATGTTTATCACTATTGCATAAAAAGCAAAACCACTATTTTCATAACTATGAATATGACTAAGTGGTGGGCAATGGAACCATGGATTGTGTTGATGTGGTGGAGGTTCCATTGCAAGGGTTTATATCCATCTAGGATTAAACAACAAATGTCGTCCAATGATTCTTGTGCCGTAAAACTCGTGTTAACCATAAGATCTGAAATGGGACGGACTAGTCAATCGTATTTCCACCTCTTGTACATCAACGGATGCTCTTACCGTAGCGGTTGTATCTTGCGGATCAACTTGAGGGTGGGGATCCCACTCTAATTCCCCACGGTTATGCTGTGCATACCGTAGCAGTTGCGGCTTGCAGAACAACTTATGGGTGGGGATCCCACTCTAAGTCCCCACGGTATTGCGGTCTATGATGGGTTGCAGCTACCGGCGAAGGAGTTTGGTTCGATCCTAGACTGTCGTCGTGGTCGGGGTCCATCCTTAATTGGTGTAAGAGGACCGACGAGGACCCAGGGTTGGGGTTTTCAACAAAGGGTGGGTGTGCGAGGTAGCGGAGGAATATGATTGGCTATGACCTTATACCGGGCCTCACACCATAGGAAGTGTGGACGGGAAAGCTGCCCGGTTGGCACCAAGGATAAGATCTCTTATGGGTAAAGCAACACACCTCTGCAGAGTGTAATGAATCGTGACCTGTCACTCCCTGTTCCGGGATTTGGAACTGCGAACGCTGCCGGAAAGGAACTCCATGAAGTTCTAGTAAATCGGTGAAGGCTGACGGACATAGTTCTTTGGAATAAAAGCAACCTCTTGAAGAAATGTTTATCAAAACTTGCATTGGTATTAGACTTTTTGGTCTAATATCGTAGCTAGTGCATTAAACACCTCTTTTCTATAATGAACTTGTTGAGTACGCTCGTACTCATACCACTCTTAAATCCCCTGCTTAGATTGTATGAATCGTCTGGAGGAGGACAACAACGACCCTGAAGGAGCCGAAGTCATCGGCTATGAAGAACCAGACCTCTCTGGAGGTGTTGAAGGTGTAGACTACCTCATAGTCTATGGAACCGGGGAGGGTTGCGGAGGATAGCAAGTTTAGACCGACCGAGTAGTAGTAGTATCCAAGCAGTACGAACTCTTAGTACTTAACTGCTCGAGGAGAATAAATGTATAACCTAGTAAGACTCTTATTGTAAGCTAAGTTGGGTTCGCCTCGAACCCAGGAGTGTCCCTCTTAGGACCCAAGAGGAGCTCCGAGATGATATGTACATGTTGCTTGTAATAATAAATGAATGAGTTATGGACCTGCTATGTTCTGTTGTACTACACTGAGGGATGTAACATTTGCGGATTGGTACTTCGTGAATGTTATATCAACGAATGGCATACTACAACATGCAGTGGTATGCAAGGTCACCACAGTTGGTATCAGAGCAAAAGCTTTGACCTTAGGTTGGAACCTAGTAAATGGGACAGAACGTTAGGAGTCAAATAGGATTAGTAAAGAATTCTCTAAAAATATGGTGTATATTCACTTGAGAATAAAACAATCATATCTTTTAGTGTGATAATTCTTTATTATCTCTATTATGATGCATCATTACTAATATTATATTCTTTCTATTCTACAGCCAACTATGGCAAGTTCACGCGCGGGACGTAATGTGAAAGTGATGGAGTCAACATTGAGTGACTATGACGGAGGAATCGCGGACATTCTTCATGCCATGTTACTTGAATTTGGGTGCGATCCCCAGATCCAAGTAATGAAATACATGTACTATGACGGTACAGTATTGGCCAAGTGTAGGGTAGGACTAAGACTTCCAGAATCCCTAGGAATGAGTATAGTGATGCCAGCATGTGAGGCTAGAACTATCCGAACAGCCTACCTGTCAACACCCGGATTTTTAAGTCCGGATGCCTATTATGTCATACATCGCAATCCCAGGAATATTGTTGTTGCGAGGCATAATAGTTAAGTATCACAGTCATCATTCATTACAAACCATATTGTCTTACAATTGGAATCACATCATCCATATTACACGAATAGTTGATCTATTGATCAACGAACAAACACAAGTTCATAGCGGAAGCGTAAGATACAAGGACTCTCTAGTCCACAGGCCAACGCTTGACATCGAAAGACTCCTAGTTGTCGTAGGAGTCCTGCTGGTCATCTCCTTGTTCATCTTCATACTCTGGCCATTTGAACAGCCAGGGACAAAGCCGTGAGTACTTCAAGTACTCACAAACTAATACTAGTGTAAGTGCTAGACATTTCTAGTAAGGTTTGCTAAGCTCTAGTTTATTTGCATAAAACCAATTTTAGTTCACAAGTATTTGAGTAAAACCTTATTCATGTGCTAACTAACTCAAGTGGGAACATTAGTGTCATTCCCACCATTCAAGTGGTGATTTCAATTCAATTCACCACTTCACAAGTCATTTCACCCATTTCTTTTCAACATCATTTTCAAGAATTTGACATCGGAAACTGTATGGCCTTTCCAACCGTCCGTATCCGTGGACACGGCTATTCGAATAGATTGACACTCTGCAGAGGTTGCACACTTGTGCCACAACATTTGATTTCATCTGTCGGGATTACCCTGAATCATCGTAACACAGTACGCGGATCATCAACCATAACCTTTCACTTATAAATCCTAGTATGAGCACCTCTCCCCATGAGCTTGGCCTCCCAGTGAAGACCAACTGTCAACCTGGGAACTACACAGGGCTTGGCCGTACAATTCACCTCAATTCACATCATTTCTCAACAACGGAGGCAGCCTCGGCATAACCCCTATGACGTGTGTTCAGAGGGAACCCATACTAAGATACATAAACTTCCAGTTAAGCCCTATCCATAATCAGGTATTGTGGGGGTACTCAATATTGGAAAGGTATCGCATTCAAACCAATATCATTTTTATCAAAAATCACCATCTTCTCTTGTTTATATTCACCTTCAAAATTCATTCAATGAAATGATTCATCATTCAAAGGTTTCAAAAATTCAGTTCAAAGTCACATGTTCCCATCTAGAGTAGTCAAGTTTTAGTATTTAGCACTAGCACTAATCATGAGGGGTGCTAATATTGCTTGGCTAGCTTGAGACTAAATTAACTACTCTAGTACACTTCTTTCACTTTGACCAAAGTTAACTATAAAAGTAACTCTTGGAAAACAACAAGTAAAACTTGTATGGTAAAAAAACTTGGGGTAGGCTTATGGTAAGAAAAGGTAAGACTAATGGTGCCTTGCCCCAAAGGGGCTTTGCACTTTGCAAGAATATTAGCTTGCCTTGGTAGTTCTCAGAGTTTTCCTCCTCCTCATCTTGGTAGCAACCTTCTTCCTCCGGGTATTCTCCGGTGATAGCGTCTAAATTTAAATTTGAGTATAATCACTCAACTAATTCAATGGCTATTCCAAACATCACACATATTCACACAAACTATTCTAAGCACACAATTAATACAATTTGGGTGCATTGGTGGTGTTGCTTGGGGAGAAATAATTTCCTCTTATTTAATATGTAAATGATAGTTTCCATAGGGTTCTTGAGAAATAATTTCCTCTCATTGAAATCTTCTTAAGATTTAATTTCTCAAATAATCATACATGAATTTATATTGACCTAAGTCAACATTCATTATGATCACTTGAGAAAATAATTTAAATGAGGTAGACCACCTCATATCATTTAATAATTCTACAATGATTTAAATCTCCAAGTATTTCATATAAGAGTGTTTGACCAGGGGTTCAAACATCACATGAATTCCTTTGGGACAAGATTTAAATGAAGTAAAATACTTCATATGATTTGCATAATAGTTTTGGACAATATCACTTAAATAAACTAGCCATATTGTCCATTAATTTAACTATGGCATGATCATGCAAAGTGACCACACCATTTTCTTGCAGAACAATTAGTGTAAGTCAAATGTGAGCTATTGGAGTTGGAATTAACTTAATATCTATTTTGGTTGACTTTTAATAATTATTTGAATAGGGAAAAGTCCCTGCCTTCTTCTTTTTATCAGATTAATTCTAAAACAGATCTTGAGGTGGGACCAGTGGCATGTTGTAGAACTTTTTCATAGCTTTCCAACAATATGAAGTTTGCTAAATTTGGCCAAGCCAAACAGATTCTATGAATTTTCAAAGTGGGGTTCAGTATTGAATTGAATTGGATTTGAATTAAACTAGATTTGAATTAATGGGCTGGCGGGAAAGCTAAGTGGGCTGAAACAGTTTGAAACGCAGCAAATCGGCCCAGTAACGCGTCCAGCGCGCGTGGGCTTGCTGACAGCATGGGGGCCACCCGTCAGCGAGTTATAAAACCCGAATCGGTATGTTTGATGTGGGGCGTTGGATTAGATCCAAATCGGACGGGCGAGGTTCATCGTCTTCTCCGACGAGAACCCGCGTCTCTGGCGGCGGACCTAGGGGGTCGGAGGGCTAACCAGTGGTCCGGCGAGCGGCGGCGAGGTTCAGGGCGAGGTTGTCGACGATGGTGAAGCAGCCTGTAGCAGTGGCGGAGCTCGAGGCGGCTCCAATCGACGGCGATTCCTCCAGGGCTTCCGCGGCTCCGAGCTTGCGATTGCGGCGTCTCTGGCGATGATCGAGGTAGCTAATGGGTTGAGGAGAGGCAGTGGAGGATGGGGAGCGAGGTGGTGTGCTCAATGGCGTCCAGGGAACGCTCTATTTATAGATGCGCGAGGGTGCTGCGGGGCAGTGGCAAGGTCGACATGCTCGTGGTGATTCCGGCGAGCGGTTGGGCTAGGCGAGGGTGCAGCGACGTTCTCCTCGTCTAGGCGAAGCTAACGGTGGCGACAGCTTGGTCGGGCGGCGTCTGGAGAGCTCTCTTTGCTTCCATGTCTGGCGGCGGCGTCTACGGGATCGTGTCGTCGTCTCCGGCGGTCCAGGGTCTTGGTTCCGCACGTGTCTGGTGGAGTCGTGGTGTCACGACGATGCTCGACGAGGTGTTTGGAGGGCCAGGGGCTGCGTGTACTGGCAGGGTGGCGCGTGGCTAGGGTGGTCTGCGGCGTGTCCACGCGCGACGCGAGCGGCATCCTGGCAAGATCTTGGCGCGCGAAATCCGGTGATGGTCGGCATTGCTCGTGGCAGTGGCATTGCTAGGCTTGGCTAGGAAGGTGAGGTGGTGAGCTTGGGAACCAGGGCCAGTGGTGGAGAGGAAGGAAGAGAGGGAAGGCTCGGCATGGTGGCGACATGGCCGGCATGGCCATGCACATGCTGGCTAGCCTCTCCCCTTAGGGTTCCTATGCAGCATTGAGTGAGAGAGGGGACACGGGGACCAAGTAGGGTAGTTTGGGACAGGTTAGGGTGGTGTAGATCACTATTTGAAATAGTGTGTAATAGTTCCATATTTGTAATTTTTAAATTTTGTCCAAATTTGAATGAGTTCAAATGATTGCACCATTTGAAAAGTGAGTGTTTGGTTTAGTTGTAAAAGACCAGAGAAGATGAGAGGTGGTGGTGGAATGGTCAAATTCAAAGAAATGCAAATTTGGCTAAGTGTGAGATTGTTCCACTTAATAAAAAGTTCCAACTTTGGATGAGCATAGTATTTGATCTAAAAAGAATTTGGCATGGTGGTCTTTACAAAAAGTGTTCACCTTGATGTGCTCTTGGATGAGGTGCAAAGAGTTGGCAAAGTTTAGTTTGAAAATTTTGAATTGCAAGGGCTCAAAGTAGTGATCAGACTAAAAATGGAAGATTTGACCATTATCATATGTGATCCAAATTTGAGTTTGAAATTCATTTGATTTGTGTTTCTTTGATTCCAAAAGTTGAAATAAGTTTTTAGTAACATTGTTCAACTAATGTGAAGACCAAAATGGTCTAGGGTCAAAATTGATAAAAATGGCATAAGCCAAATGTGAGGGTTTTAGGGGTTTTCTTTTATTTGATTTCTTTCTATTTTTGATTTATTTGGTTGGTGATCTTCCCATGATCACATTAGAGTTTTAGAGTATAGCACATACACATAATAACAATCATCATGGCATATCACTCAAATGCACAAGTCCTATGCATGGCACTATATGCAATTTAAAAGTTTTTGTTGGTTTGAAATTTTGCTCTCTGGAATTCTTCTAACTTTCTTTTCATTGAAATTTGGGATGTTACAAACCCTTCCCCCTTACAAAAGATCTCGTCCCGAGATCTAAAGAAAGTTAGGTACTAAAGAGATCTGGGTACTCCTTCTTCATGAAGTCTTCGCGTTCCCAGGTGGCTTCATCTTCGGTATGATTGCTCCATTGTATCTTCAGAAACTTGATGCTTCGGGTGCGGGTGGTTCGGTAAGCTTCCTCCAGGATGCGAATCGGCACTTCGCGGTATGTCAGGTCCTTGTTGATATCCACCGATCGGTGATCGATGTTCTTGAACACTTCGGTCTTCTCAGGGACTTCAAGGCACTTCCGGAGGAGTGAGATGTGAAACACGTCGTGCACAGCCGACATTTCTTCGGGCAACTCCAGTTGATAAGATACTTCACCTCGGCGGCTGAGGACTTTGAAGGGTCCGACATATCGGGGTGCGAGCTTTCCTTTCAGCTGAAATCTCTGCATTCCTTTCAAGGGGGATACCTTGAGATAGACGAAGTCTCCGATCTCAAAGGTCATCTCCCGACGTCTCTTGTCGGCGTAGCTCTTCTGTCTTGATTGCGCTGTCTTGAGGTATTCGCGAATCTTGTGCACTTTCTCTTCGGCTTCACGAAGAACATCTGGGCCAAAAACTTGGCTTTCTCCAACTTCTGACCAGTTCAGGCGGGTACGACATTTCCTTCCGTACAAGGCTTCAAAGGGGGCCATCTGCAGGCTAGCTTGATAGCTGTTGTTGTAAGAGAATTCTGCATAAGGTAAGCAGTCTTCCCACTTGGATCCATACTCCAGTACACATGCTCTCAGCATGTCCTCCAATATACTGGTTGACTCTCTCGGTCGTCGCGTCGGTCCGAGGGTGATAGGCGGTGCTGAAATTCAGACGGGTTCCTAGTCCTTCATGCACTTTCTGCCTAAATCTTGAGGTGAACTGTGATCCTCTCTCTGACACTATTGACTTCGGGGTTCCGTGCAGGGCGACTATTCTGGAGATGTACAGTTCAGCTAACTTTGGGCCTTGATATGTGGTCTTGACGGCGATGAAATGGGCTACCTTGGTCAATCTATCGACAACTACCCATATTGAATCATTGCCTTTGCTAGATTTGGGCAGTTCGGTGATAAATTCCATTCCTACGGAGTCCCACTTCCATTCTGGAATCTGCAGTGGTTGTAGCCGTCCGGCGGGTCGTTGATGTTCTGCCTTGACTCTCTGACAGATGTCACACTTGGCGATGTAGCTGCCGATTTCCCTCTTCATTCCATGCCACCAGAATTGCTCCTTCAGGTCTTGATATATCTTGGTACCTCCGGGGTGGATTGAGTAAAGGGTGTCATGGGCTTCTTGCAAGATGACTTGCTTCAAGTCTGAGTCCGATGGTATGCAGATATGTTCTTTGTACCAAAGAACTCCGGCTTCATCTACGGTGAATCCAGGGGCTTTTCCTGCGGCTATCTGTTTCTTGATTCCATCGATGCTAGCGTTTCCCTTTTGGGCTTCCTTGATCTGGCTAACCAAGGTGGGTTGGAGTTCTATGCTGGCTAGGAATCCTTCGCTAACAAGTTCTAGGCGAAACTGTTCAAACTCTTGATACAGGTTGGGCTGCTCGGTTGCGATCATGGAGTTCAACTGACACGGCAGTCGACTCAAAGCATCCGCTACCACATTGGCCTTGCCGGGGTGGTAGTGAATTTCCATGTCGTAATCCTTGATCAATTCGATCCATCGGCGTTGTCTCATGTTCAGCTCCTTCTGGGTGAAGATATATTTCAGGCTCTTGTGGCCGGAGTATATCTCGCATCGATTACCCATGAGGTATTGACGCCAAACTTTCAAGGCTAGGACCACGGCTGCAAGCTCGAGGTCATGGGTTGGGTAGTTCTGTTCATGCTGTTTTAGCTGTCTTGAAAGGTAGGATACAACCTTGCCTTCTTGCATAAGCACACATCCAAGACCAGTCTTGGAGGCATCGCAATATACGTCAAAGGGCTTGGTGATGTCTGGCATGATCAGGATTGGGGCTGTTGTCAGTCTACTCTTGAGCTGTTGAAAGCTCTCTTCACATTTGTCAGTCCACTCAAACTTCTTGTCCTTTTTCAACAGTTGGGTCATTGGTCGAGCGATGCTCGAAAAGCCTTCTACAAATCTACGGTAATATCCGGCTAATCCAAGAAAAGCACGGACCTCGGTTTGGGTGGTTGGGGCTTGCCATTCCATAACAGTTTTGATCTTGGCGGGATCTACGGCAATTCCTCCTCATGGACAAGATATGTCCCAGGAATCCTACTTCCTCCAACCAAAAGTCACACTTGCTGAACTTGGCATACAACTTGTGGTGTCTAAGGGTTTCTAGGACAGTTTCCAAGTGCTGTTCATGTTCCTCTTCGGACTTGGAGTATACAAGGATGTCATCGATGAAGACAACGACAAACTTGTCCAAAAAGTTCATGAAGATCTTATTAATGAGATTCATGAAATAAGCGGGGGCATTGGTTAATCCAAACGACATGACGTTGTACTCATACAACCCATATCTGGTGGTGAAGGCAGTCTTCGGAATGTTGGTGGCTCGGATATTCAGCTGATGATATCCAGTTCTAAGGTCTATCTTGGAGAAAACTTTGGCTCCGGTTAATTGATCAAACAAGTCTTCTATCTTGGGTAGGGGGTATTTGTTTTTGATGGTGACATCGTTAAGCTTACGATAGTCCGTACATAAACGAGTGGCACCATCCTTCTTGTCCACAAACAAAACTGGGGATCTCCAGGGGGATGCACTAGGTCTAATCAGACCTTTGGCTAACATATCATCTATCTGTTTCTTCAGCTCCACAAGCTCTGTTGGGTTCATGCTGTAGGCTCTTTGGGTTATAGGTCCAGTTCCGGGGATTAACTCGATGATAAACTCGATATCCCGATCTGGGGGCATACCGGGTAGTCATCCGGAAACACATCAGGGTAGCGACAAACGACCCTGATTTGATCCAGAGTTGGCTTGGATACACTTTGATTGCAGGTGAATTTTCTGGGTAGTCGTTCAGAGACATGTTCTACAATGATACCGGTGCTGCTAGTCGTGGTGATGGCTTTCTTGGCATAGTCTATCAATCCATTGTGTTTTGACATCCAGTCCATTCCCAATACGACTTCCAAACCTTTGGTTCCCAGAATGATTAGATTGGCATAGAAATCTACATCATGGATTTTGATGGGTACATTTTTTGCAAAATTTTCTGGCTTTGGTGGTTGATCCGGGGATTTGAACTATCATAACATGCTTCAAACTGATGGGTTGAATTTTACTTGTTGATGCAAAGTCTTCAGTGACAAAAGAATGAGATGCTCCGGAATCAAACAACACTCTGGCGAGGATGTGGTTGACAAAAAACATACCCGGTACAACATCTGGTGCTTCTGGGCTTCTTCGGCGTTCATGTGGTAGAGACGGCCGTTGCGGTTATTGGGGTTGTTGGGGGCGAACTTCTTGCGGTGGAGACACGGCGTTGCTGCTGAGCAGGTGCAGCGGTGTTGCCTACGAGCTTGGCGAGCCTCTTGGGACACTCGTTGGAGTAGTGCCCCACTACACCACACTCATAACAAGTGATGGTGGCCTTGTCCTTGGTACGCAACGGGGATGGCGTTGCTTCCGGTTACGGGAGCGGTGTTGTTGTTGTTGTTGGGGGCTCTTGGCGGA
>NC_061508.1:274680855-274710598 GCF_022539505.1 Lolium rigidum
AGCTAAGTGGGCTGAAACAGTTTGAAACGCAGCAAATCGGCCCAGTAACGCGTCCAGCGCGCGTGGGCTTGCTGACAGCATGGGGTCCACCCGTCAGCGAGTTATAAAACCCGAATCGGTATATTTGATGTGGGGCGTTGGATTAGATCCAAATCGGACGGGCGAGGTTCATCGTCTTTTCCGACAAGAACCCTCATCTCTGGCGGTGGACCTAGGGGGTCGGAGGGCTAACCAGTGGTCCGACGAGCGGCGGCGAGGTTCAGGGCGAGGTTGTCGACGATGGTGAAGCAACCTGTAGTAGTGGCGGAGCTCGAGGCGGCTCCAATCGACGGCGATTCCTCCAGAGCTTCCGCGGCTCCGAGCTTGCGATTGCGGCGTCTCCGGCGATGATCGAGGTAGCTAATGGGGTGAGGAGAGGCAGTGGAGGATGGGGAGCGAGGTGGTGTGCTCAATGGCGTCCAGGGAACGCTCTATTTATAGATGGGCGAGGGTGCTACGGGGCAGTGGCAAGGTCGACATGCTCGCGGCGATTCCGGCGAGCGGTTGGGCTAGGCGAGGGTGCAGCAACGTTCTCCTCGTCTAGGCGAAGCTAACGGTGGCGACAGCTTGGTCGGGCGGCGTCTGGAGAGGTTGCTTTGCTTCCATGTCTGGCGGCGGCGTCTACGGGATCGTGTCGTCGTCTCCGGCGGCGGCGGTCCAGGGTCTTGGTTCCATGCGTGTCTGGTGGAGTCGTGGTGTCACGGCGATGCTCGACGAGGTCTTTGGAGGGCCAGGGGCTGCGTGTACTGGCAGGGTGGCGCGTGGCCAGGGTGGTCTGCGGCGTGTCCACGCGCGACGCGAGCGGCATCCTGGCAAGATCTTGGCACGCGAAATCCGGTGATGGACGGCGTTGCTCGTGGCAGTGGCGTTGATAGGCTTGGCTAGGAAGGTGAGGTGGTGATCTTGGGCACCAGGGCCAGTGGTGGAGAGGAAGGAAGAGAGGGGAGGCTCGGCATGGTGGCGACATGGCCGGCATGGCCATGCACATGCTGGCTAGCCTCTCCCCTTAGGGTTGCTATGCAGCATTGAGTGAGAGAGGGGACAAGGGGACCAAGTAGGGTAGTTTGGGGCAGGTTAGGGTGGTGTAGATCACTATTTGAAATAGTGTGTAATAGTTCCATATTTGTAATTTGTAAATTTTGTCCAAATTTGAATGAGTTCAAATGATTGCACAATTTGAAAAGTGAGTGTTTGGTTTAGTTGTAAAACACCAAAGAAGATGAGAGGTGGTGGTGGAATGGTCAAGTTCAAAGAAATGCAAATTTGGCTAAGTGTGAGATTGTTCCACTTAATAAAAAGTTCCAACTTTGGATGAGCATAGTATTTGATCTAAAAATAATTTGGCATGGTGGTCTTTACAAAAAGTGTTCATCTTGATGTGCTCTTGGATGAGGTGCAAAGAGTTGGCAAAGTTTAGTTTGAAAATTTTGAATTGCAAGGGCTCAAAGTAGTGATCAGACTAAAAATGGCAGATTTGACCATTATCATATGTGATCCAAATTTGAGTTTGAAATTCATTTGATTTGTGTTTCTTTGATTCCAAAAGTTGTAATATGTGTTTAGTAACATTGTTCAACTAATGGTGAAGACCAAAATGGTCTAGGGTCAAAATTGATAAAAATGGCATAAGCCATATGTGAGGGTTTTAGGGTTTTTCTTTTATTTGATTTCTTTCTCTTTTTGATTTATTTGGTTGGTGATCTTCCCATGATCACATTAGAGTTTTAGAGTATAGCACATACACATAATAACAATCATCATGGCATATCACTCAAATGCACAAGTCCTATGCATGGCACTATATGCAATTTAAAAGTTTTTGTTGGTTTGAAATTTTGCTCTCTGGAATTCTTCTAACTTTCTTTTTATTGAAATTTGGGATGTTACACTACCACATAGCCATAATGAGAGCCATCACTGATATTCGGGAACATAAGACGAAAGAGCTTATTGGTTCCGAATTCGCACACATTCCTCATATGGAGGAGGAAGATGATCCTATGCTTAACCACTTCAAGCTTGCAAAACGCAAACCAGCAGAAGCCGCTAAGTACATGGATAATAGCCGCAACCTACTGACATTGTTCTTTCAGTTGAACCGACATCTGTCGGGTGCGATGGATACAATGTTAGAAGAGTTCACTGAGCCCAAGGAGGAGACTAAGGGGAAGGAACCAATGGAGAATGAGGATCACACACCCGTTTATTCAGCTGGTGATTACATTAGTATTGACCATCCCGAACAACAAACCACACCCATTACACCTAGGTACTTTCCTAGTAATTCCCACGGAGGATATGAGGGTGGACAGGAATCCGGAAACCATCAGCATTCCGAGACTCCTATAGAGAACCCGACAGGTTGGCATTGGGGGCCAGACACGGAAACCTCAGGCGATCCAGTCAGAGGTAATTCTGAGATGAATGAGGACACCACAACCCAGTTCGAGAACAATCAGTATAATAGGGGCTACTATGAGGAGTATCCTATACTGATTGAGTCAGATACTGATGGTGGGAATACCTATGGCGAAGTCACAGGGGAGTACACCCGATGGGTGGATTATGATGTTTTGAATAATCAGTTCATGAACACGGATTTCTCCACAGGATCATCCTGCGATTCCGATTACAAGCCGACGGGAAGACCCTATGTTCCGGATTCCGTCGGGAGGACTACACGTTCGACCGGATGGAAGCCTGGGATGTACCGGGAGTAAAGCACGACTAGAGACCACCAAGGGAGGCGAGACTACAATACAGTAGTACCACATGTATTGTAGTGTGTAATATTTGTAGAAATTTGTACATATACTTCAATAAGTGAGTTTGCATACTCACATCGTCACCGAGTATTGTAATAAACCACTTAAGTATGTATATACATGGTATATGTTTTGTATGATTTAGATTTGCTTCATGATTTCCATTGCGTGACTAGTTCCGTGCACAAAGTTTAGCTCAGAAAACTTGCGCATGGAGTAACTATGAGTACCACTTTGTGTTGCAGAACTAGGGGGATATGTCGGGAGTAACGGGTGAGGAGAGTGAAGCACAACGCCTAGAGCGCGAGGCCAAGCAGAAGGAAGAGGCTGATGAAGCAGCCAGAAACCAGTTTCCACCACCACCACCACCTATGACACAACAGAACTTCCTCCAATACATGCAAATGTTGGAGGAAAGGCAACGGATGACTATGGAGCACCAAAACAAGTTCTTCCAGGAGTTACTTCAGCAGATCAGGGTGGAGAGGCCAGACAATCAGGGAGTCACCTTATCAGACTTCCAGAATACCAAGCCAATATCCTTCGCATACGCACCCAAACCAATGGACGCGGAGGATTGGTTGATGGACACTGAGCGTAAGCTCAATACTGATGGATGCAACGACCTGGCGAAGGTCAGGTATGCAACACACTTGTTGTGTGGACCCACCGCATCTTGGTGGGATAATATAGTAGCCGTATATCCAGCTGAGAAAGTGTTTACCTGGGAAGAGTTCAAGAGGAAGTTCAGGGAATCCAATGTCCCTAAAAGTATAGTGGAACTGAAGCATCGAGAGTTTGAAAGTCTCGAGCAGAAAGATAAGACCATCCTGACTTATGTCAGAGAGTTTTCCAAGTTGTCTCGGTATGCCGTTGAGGAGGTCAACACCGAGGACAAAAATAAGAAGAGGTTCTTGCGGGGATTAAGTCCCCAGTTCAAAGTACAACTCAGGATGATGAGAGCAACAGAGTTCCAGGAGTTGGTGGATGCAGCCACCACTCTTGAAGATGATTTCAAGCAACTGCAGGAGGAAAAGAGAAAGAAGGCTAAGTTCGAGCCTAAGAGATATGTCAGCAACAAGCCTAACACTGGCTTGAGTTTCAAACCAAGGTACAACAACAACAACAACAACAACAGGAGGAATCAAGGGTTCCATGCCGCAAACTAGATCGTTTGCTGCATCTGCGGATTTAAAGGACATAACTCGAAGGATTGTCGTAAACCTAGAATCATTTGTTTTGGGTGTCGTCAGGAAGGGCACGTGATGAAGGATTGCCCTAATAAAAAGAATGGAGGAGGTCAATTGCGAGGAGGAGGAAACCGAGGCGGGAACAACGTAGGTAATTGGAAGAACAAGAAACCCTTCGTCAAGTTGAACTGCACCAGCTTGGAGGAGGTGGTGAACTCCGATCAGGCAGTGATAGGTACACTTCAGATACTTACTCATCCTGGCAAAGTACTTTTTGATACTGGTGCAACTACGTCATTCATTTCTCAGCAATTCATCATCAAACATGGGATTAGTTGCACTAAGTTAGACACACCTATAACCATACTTTCCGCGGGGGGAACGATAGTAGTAACCCATACCAAACAAGGACAAGTCATTATGATCAATAAATGTGCGTTTGACGCAGACCTGTTCATTTTACCGATGAAGGACATTGATGTCATTCTTGGTATGAACTGGTTAGAGGCAAATGGAGCATTGATAGACTGTGTGAACAAAACAGTGTCTTTGAAAATCCCCGATGGAAGTAGAATGATCTACCAAGGAGATAAACATACACAGATTGAAGTAGAGATACAGTTGAATAGCATGAAGGAAGTAAAGCTAGAGGATATACCTGTAGTGAATGAATTCCGGGATGTTTTTCCTAAGGAATTACCGGGAATGCCACCAGATAGGGAAATAGAGTTTACTATCGACCTAATTCCAGGAACAACTCCGATTGCTAAAGCACCACACAATATGGGGCCTAAGGAGTTGAAAGAACTCAAAGAGGAATTGGATGACTTGGAACAGAAAGGATTTATTCATGAGAGTATCTCACCATGGGATCACCTGTTATCTTCGTGGATAAAAGAGATGGAGGCAGAAGGATGTGCGGAGACTACATAAACCTGAATAATGTTACTATCAAGAACAAGTACCCACTTCCTAGAATACAAGATCTATTTGATCAAGTTAGAGGCGCGGGAGTCTTTTCCAAGATTGATCTAAGATCCGGTTATCATCAGATAAAGATCAAGAAGGAAGACGTTCCGAAAATAGCCTTTGTCTCAAGGTACGGACATCATGAATACCTAGTAGTACCTTTTGGATTAACCAATGCCCCAGACAATCTTCATGAATCTTATGAATAAGATCTTCATGCCATGTCTAGACAAGTTTGTCATCGTATTCATCGATGATATCTTGATATATTCCAAAGATAAAGCTGAACATGCTGAACATCTGAGGATAGTGTTGCAAACACTAAGAGAACATCAACTCTATGCCAAATTAAGCAAGTGTGAGTTTTGGCTAGATCAAGTGGAATTTCTTGGTCATGTTATTAGCAAGGATGGGATAGCTGTTAACCCAAGCAAGGTAGCAGCAGTTTTAGACTGGGAAGCACCCAAGACTGTCAAAGAAATCCGTGGATTCTTAGGAATGGCAGGATACTATCGGAGATTAATTGAAGGATTCTCCAAGATAGCAGGACCGATGACTAAGCTGTTAAGGAAGAACACATCGTTTGTGTGGTCTGATGAGTGTGAAAAGAGTTTTCAAACTCTGAAAGAGAAACTCACCATAGCACCGGTGTTAGCAGTCCCGAAAGTTGGCAAGGATTACACCGTGTACTGTGACGCATCCAAACATGGATTAGGTTGCGTACTCATGCAAGATCGGAAGGTAATATCTTATGGATCGAGGCAACTCAGACCTCATGAAGTGAACTATCCAACACATAATATAGAGTTAGCAGCAGTAGTATTTGCACTTAAAACTTGGAGTATTCACTAAGCCACATGAAGCCAACAAGGGGTGGGAGCTTCCTGAACAGCAAAGAGTTGCTGTTGAGGCCACCTCAACCACTAAAACAGCCCAAACCAACAAGCCAAGCACTTGTATCATCACCCAGATGGGTTCAAAGAAGAGCTAGGGTCCCCAACAGCTATTGGCATCCCTCTAGCTCAATCCAATCTATTGTAAGAGTCATCACTGCAAGAAGTTCATTTCATTTATCCAGTAAACAAGGACAAGCTATACAGATAAATGAAATTCATAAATCATAAGTAACTGGAACACTTGCACATGATCTAGAGGATCATTGCAAGCATCAACTGATGCTTGAGCAAGCAACAGCACACAACAGGACAAGCCTGTGTGACACACACACATCACAGGGTGAGCAGCAGTGAGGCACAGGACAACACAGCAGCTTTTACAAGCAACTGATGATCACAATATCATCAGAAGCTTGCTAGAGCATGCTACATCATGCTAGAACCCATTCCAAGAATTAATACATGGACCAGATAATGAAATCAAACATATAACTGAACAATTGCATCACAGATAAGTGAACTAGACAGCACAATTGTATCCAAAAGCACTCCATCAAGGGATGGAGCTGTTAATTCAACAGCTAGGCTCAATTGAGCATGACCATAAATTATAGGACAGAGTAAGCACACCAGGAGCACTGGTACTTGCCAAAGGCAAGGATCATGCATCATGATCAAGCCAGAGGAAAGTAATTGTACACACAGGAGAGGCAGGAGCAAGATAGCAGCAACAGTAACAATGAAATAGAGCATAGCACCACAGCATGCTCATGAGCAAGACCTCATGAGCTGCAACAGCAAATTATGAGCAGAATAGCACATCACAGCAACTAGGATCCATGGCAGATGCACAGCACCAGCATAGCAGCACAGCAACACAGCACAGCAGCATACACGCATACAGAGCTAGCAAGGCGCAGCAGCAGCATCACGGCATGACCAGCATCTCTACAAGGAGAAGCAGGCCAGTGGCCGGAGCTAGACAAGAAGGGAAGGAGAAGAAGTAGAACAAGTAGCAGAGAAGGACGGAGGAGGTGAGAACTTACAGGTGAAGCGGGGAGGAGCTCGGCCATGGCGGCACGGCGGCACACGCCGGGTGAACGGCGGCGCCAAGCCAAGCTGAGCCAGGCACCACCTCGCCGCAACGCCAGCGCAACCACGGCGAGGCACACGGCCGCGCCACGGCGCCAGGAGTGTCGGCGGCGATGAAATCGCCGCGGAACACCACGGCCAGGCGAACAGAGGCGATGGGGGCGAGACGAGGAGGCGGCGAAGCACAGATCGACGTGGTGGATCTGAAGCGCCGTCGAACGGCAGTTCAGATGAGCCACATCTCACCGCCGGTGATGGCCGGAGTAAATCGGCGAAGGCGGCGGCGACGCGGGAGTCGCCAGAGCTCGAGGGGCTAGGGTTTCGCGAGAGGGGTGAGGACGAGAGCTAGTGAGTCCGACCGAGCCGGTTGGGGCGGCTCGGGTTAGACTCAACCCACTGGGCCACCCTGACAGGTGGGCCCAGGGGCAATTTTGACTTTTCACAATTCCAAATAAAACAGAAACTTTGAAAATGCATATAAAATGATAAATAGCTCTAAAAAAAATTAAAAATATGAAACCTACTCATGATAAAATTATCTATCATAATAAAATATGAAATGGAATTTTTGAAGACAAACAAGATTAAGTCCAAATTTGATGATTTAAATAATCATTTAAATCACACCTTATATTTTCAATAATTAAAACTAGCGGAGTAGCCCGTGCATACTGCACGGCTATACTTTTTTCCTTTCCTGTGATAGAAGTGATTTTCAATCTGTTTATCTTCACCGAATGCATAACCTTTTTTACTTATTACAAAATCTGATCTGTAATGTTGTTCAATAAACTGATAATATTCATATTAACCGAAATCCAACACAATATGAGTATGTATATACTTAATCTTGTAACGATATTTACAAACTTGTTGTTGTTAGTTTCATAGAGTAGAAAATACAATATAGTTGAGAGTGACACTCATATGTGCCTATAGCTTACTACGTATGCGATAAATTATGACATGTTGGAATTTCACAGTAATGATTTCATATCCAGATAGCATAAGACTACTTCCGTATCATCACATTTTGTATAAATATAAATTATAAGCAATGCTACTTCTGTTGCGATTCTGAATCATATATATTTTTCTTGTATTTCAAATGTTAACGCTATGTTCTGTGAGAAGAAAATATAGAATTATTGTAAGTGCATAAATAAATACCCTACCTCAAATGATGATTATCCCATTGATAGGATATAAGCTTTGTGAAACTCTGAAACTTTCCATGTTTTTGCACCTTTTTGATCTATAAAATGGCATAGAAAATGGTTGTTGTATTGGTTCAGAATACTTTTCAAATATATTTTTTCTACCACTACCATTTGTACCCATTTTCTCGCATGAGATTCAGAACCGATGATAGAAAATCTAGAGTAATTTGCATAGCTTTGATATACCAATACGCTCCACTCTGAATCACTGAAGATCGATTGAGATGGTCCAACAAAAAAAATATTACGTATGTCCAATGGTGTCATAGTATAAAAAAATCATATAAAAAAATCTGCAAGAAATTAAATATGTTAACATACCTGTACACATCAAAGTTTTCACTCCCTGATAACGATTCAGTTTATGGAAAATAGTGCCCAAGAGAAGAGATAAATACATACCGGCCTAAGGTTTTAGCATCCAATGTTGCTTCCTTCATGGGACGGTGCAGTCGATACAAATACTTCAATTCAGATGCTGCATATCAGATGATTTCATACAGCTGTAGATGCTTTAATATTGCATGATCAAAAATTATATGTTAGAAATATAGTATTGTGTGTCAGGTGTTGCATACCTCAACAGCAGCATGCACGTTTATAATCAGACGTCGCGGCTTGCCATAAGAAACTTCGCGTCCAGCGACATGCATGGAGAGGATCTGGTTGTGTGATCACGTATCACACGATGCATCGATGGCCTGCCCCGTAGTGAAGAAGGCCTGCCGTATTGCTTCGTGAGGCACAAACTCATAAGCTTGGCTGTAGACGCACGTAACCTATAATTGGAGAATAGATCTGGAGCAATGACGGCAAAAATTTATATGCTCCGCTGCAGACGGATGTAATTAATCTAGGACGAAGCAGTGGCGCAGGGACAATGCACCGATCGATTCATCCTGAGAGACAATGCATCAATCGATTAATTGCAAGCAGTCTTTTTTTTGAGCTGCAAGCGGTCTTTTTTTTATATGCCACCGCTCGGTACGTCTATCAAGTCATCTTAACCGCTGAAAAAAAATATGAACTTTGAGCGGATCAATTTTCATCGTTGGCCGTACATATTTTGAGCAAACTAATAGTATTTCCATGTCTTATGTTTTATGTTCAACTAGTTGAATACCCGTGCTCCGCCACGGCTCCGCAAATTTATCTTGTTGATCGAAAAAAATCATACGTATGAAACTAACAGACTTAATTGTAACAAGCAAAATTTATGCTACATCAAATATTCCATTATTATTATTATTAGTTAAGCGTTAAATATATGAAATTCCATATGCAACTCATTTTGGTTGTATGATTGGCTACCATTCTTAGGTTTACGGAAAAAATAAAATCAAAGTTGTAAAATCTAGAGCGAATAAATCCTTGGATTTGTGATAGGTAACACCTACTTTTTGTGATTTCTAATGTTGCCACGGTCTTCACAATTTAGCTTATTTTTTCTAGATTTCTAATAATGCAGTCAGAGCAAGTTTTCTAGATTTTGGATAGTGCAAGCCGAGCAAGCAAGAAAATAAAAGAGCAGAAAATCTACAACACATGGAATCAGATATTCTATTCCTGTAAGAGAACGAAAACACCACATTGGAGGAACAAATTTTCTACACAAGTTCAATGGTGTCTTGGGTTGTTATTGTGCCTTTGCATCATATAAATTCATTGTCAGCTCAAAGGGTTATTTTTCACAACTTTAGTAGTATTGTGAAACAAGGGATTTAATTTACAGAGCAATGATGTTCTACCTTCATCATCACCTAGTGTAATATCTCCAGGTTAACAATTCATCCACCTTGGGAACATATATATTGCTTTCACAACATTATTTGACAAATCTTAGACAACTTTCGTGGCACGGAAAGCGTATATTTTCTCTCATATGGTGAGAGAAAAGAAAACTGTAGAAGCCGTGACAATGCAAGTGCATTTTCTCACATGGCTTCCCCCCTTTCGGTCAGCTCGTTACAAATCCAATGCGTTTTTACTTCCGACAACCAATATTCGTGTTTGCAGCCTTTCTTCGTAAGACGGGTATATTTTACTAATCTTTGTTTCTGAAGTCCCCTCTAGTGTCGAGGTTAATGTCACCTTTTACACTTTTCTCCATCTCTCGACTCTGCCTCCACCTTTGTCGGGATTGCTCGCATTATCTCACTTCACCTTGCAAGAATAAAAATAACACGTGTACTTAATTTTCACTATGTACACACACTATATGTACAAACTCTAACATATTTTTTTCATTACCATCTCCAGACGCAAGTCACAACTCACAAGGCATCTCATCCTCTAACCACGCCTCGCTAAGATACACATTCTTTTTCTCGTCGTTACATCCCTCTCCCCTCTCCATGAGACCTCTGTCTCTGATGTTTACATGTTCTTATTGCCCTCCATGATCATTTCAACTCTATTTCTATTCATCATTAAATGTTCTCTTGCGCTCCATGATCATGGTTGAGGAGGGCGCGGTGGCGGTTGCCGCTGCTACTGATCGACGGCAGGCAGAATCACAGGGGTCGCGGCGGCAGCCGGAAGTGGATGCAACTACGCGAACGGAGTTGGATCGGGGATTTGGGATGTGTTGACTTGGGAATAGAGCGAGGAGGAGGTGTATGCGAAACGCTATTTCTGACTTGGCGGTGGTAGTCTTCTGTAATTTGTTGCTTATCCGCCCTTTGCCGATCCGAGAATTAGCAGAAGTGGTGCTCCGTGTTTTGTACATAATTTATAGCCAGCTTCTCGAATCTAGCTCCACGGAGTTTGGATGTTCAGTGCTACTCCGGGCAGAATTTAAAGAAGCTGGAGGCTGGAGAGTTGCGGAATACGCCCTTAGTCAAGCTTCAACGCATCCCCAATGAATGTATCCAGATGCTCTACATTGCTTCAATCATGTCTCGTAGATTACATAGTCCTTCTGATGATATCTTAGAGGTAGGTCGCCTTGCAATCAGACTGCATATGCAAATCTTTTTTACTGCATTGCCAACTAAACACCCAGGACAATGGTTACAACCAGCGGATGCAATTTCACTTAATTACAAAGCAGGCTATAAATAATACGATTCAAGGAACTTTAACATCAGCAAAGAACAGTTATTTGTCAAATTTTACCAGGCAGATGCAAATGTATAATGATAGTTCTCTTTGTGATCATGACTGTCTTAGGGAATGAAATGCAAGAGGAGGGCAGGGTCCCGCAGGGAGAAACAAATGCAACCGATATATACAGTAATTCAAGTATACCGTGCCATATGGAAGAGGGGTCATGCCAGCCATTTAAGGCCAGCAATCGGCACCATGAGCCGCAACACCATACTTTCCTCGGCTTATCACTGTCCGGAACCAAAAAAAGACGAGAGGAACTAAGAACCTACTACTACGTACTGATATCGGTATCTTCCGTAAGCATCACTAAGCAAACAAAAGCTAGCATGTCATCACCTTATCATATGGTTCCGACAAATGGCAACTCCAGGCTGTGCTTGTCGTTGCAGACCAGTATCTTGGCATCCATCATCTCGCACTCCTTGGCCTTCAGAGGAATGCATGCCAACGGAATTGTGGATGCGGACCAAGGCATGGCTGGAGACCAGCTCCAGATTGGGAACGACCTCACTAAACATTTCAAAAATATACATGAAACCAAGGGATAAACGACAAATGACTCTGTCCCGTGCATGGGATCATTCAGTTTCACCGAGTTTCAATGTGTTTCTTAATTTGCCCGCGGTTTGTACGAATCAAAATGAAATATGGTGATATGCATACGCACAAATCTCAAAGCTCCAGATGAACGGCTAGAACATGCATAGGACGTCCCGTGCATGGGATAATTGCTGCTCTCTGGGACAAAACCCCTTTGCCTACATTGACCAAAACAGAGCTTAGTCCATTGATCACAATGATATGCTTAGTAGACTGAAACTTTTACTGCCGCCTTGTTTTGAAAAAATTAAAATCATGCTACCATAACTAACGTAGATGAAACAGAATGTAAGTGGATTACATGGTGTTAATCTTGTTCTGATGAGAGAAATCACACAAGATTGGAAGATGATTATATGGTTCTTAGCTGTGTAATCCAACAACATAGGCGATGTAAACAATACTCTGCGGGTCCTCTTGCCCTGCCATACTCCATAAGTATATGTGAAGCAAACAATACAACAACATTGAAAGACATGATGTTTTGGCTCATAGATCCAAATACACCTATTGTGAAAAATGCATTCACATCTATTTCAAGATGTCAAAATTCTGAAAACAAAATCCTAGGTGTATATCCGGACATACTACGCAAAATTTTGTGGGGAAAAGACATTTTTGTGGGCTGTGTAAAAATACAAATAAATGTGGTGTGAGAGGCCATTTTGAAGCAACGAAAATTATTATTTTTACACAAGTCACAAGAAATATCATTCTTTCGCGAAACTTTGTGTGCAGATATAGAATGTGCAGATGTCAATCTAGAATTTTTTTTTTCAGATTTTTTGACATTTTAAAATATGCTCTCCTATGAGCAAAAATGGATTTCCGGTGAAGTAAACCATACTCTAGGGTGAGGTATCGATTAACTAAGACTTCCGAGTGGAGTTCAGGAAGCAGCACAAGATGTTCTTTATTCCGTGATGAAAGAGGTGACATATGACACCATGAGATTTTATTTCTTTTACCAAACAACATAGAGTTATCACAAATGAAAATGCACGACACACCTTGGTGATTTCTTGTGGCGGGCAGGAAGAGGTTCAGCGCTGGAAGATATAGATAGAATCGGGGGAAGAGAGCGAGTGAGCATGAGGCGAGGGAGACGACGACCAAGTGTATTGGCCTGTGCGCGCGTGGAGCGCCGTTGCTCTTGGACATGCGACACTGCTCCAGGGCCGTCCGCCGTGGGAAGAGCCGTCTCTGGCGGAGCGGCGGCGACGGCCATGGTCTCTGGCCACGATGGGTTTAGGACGGGGTTAGCCAAGAGGGAGGAGCTCCAGAGAGGGGAACGGCCGAAGGCCTCGCCGGCGGCGGTGCCTCCACACGAACCCGCCAACGAAGCCGGGATCCTGGAGTCTCTCGCCTCCATCGCGGGCGATGGGACGGAGGTGGCAGCACATGTCCCCTCGTTCGCCATGGATCCCTCCCGGAATGGCTGCGCGGGTAGATCTCGGGATTCGTGCCGCGGCGCGGGGCTGGAGGGCGGCGCCGAAATCGAATAGTAGGCCTCACTTCCGCCACTTTCGATGGTGCTGCGTTGCAGTCGTGCGTGCTTGAGCTCGCTGGGTGAAATACGTGATTTTCGTTGAGACTTGCCCATCTAGTCATCTACGTACTCGCAGAGTCAAGGGATGCGGGCGGAGCCAATGAAGAAAGACGAAACGAGGACGCAGCTTTCATCTTTACGGGTTGTGCTGAGATCTCGATCTTCGGTGAGATATTCTAGGGAGTCTAGCAAAATTAGCGCTACAACACACCATCTAAATTAGCGCGAGGGTGGACTTGGTTAGTTGCATGCGGTGGATTTTGCTAGAGAAGGATAACTAATTAGCCCCAGATAGACGGTGAGGTTGTTAGGATTTAAAACAGGCTGTTTCGTTAGTTGCGTTTTCTTTGTGACGTGGGGGGTATTATTGTCCATCCTGAAAATGTGACACCAGGCATTCACCAGTTTGCTCTTAATAGTAGAGATTCAAAGCAAAAGATGAGGATAAAACTTAACCAAAGGTTAATAATATCCCTTTCTTTAAGGTTCAAATCTTTACCTCGTGATGGCTCGACGAATTTGTGGAATCTCCACCAATTCCTACAATAATGTTGTAGAGCATCAACCTGAGCCTCATTACCTATCATGATGATTTGATATGTGTATAAATTATTAAAAATTCATCTCATACAGCGCATGTCAAGAAAACATAATTCAGCAGCTCAATTTAGATTTTTTCAAGGACCAATAGTACGTACCATCTGTCGACCGCTGCTGCCTTTAACTAAAGGAAGCCGATCAAATTACCTTTGTCCATATCATGTGCATGGCTTGCTCGTTTGACCGCCTCGGCTGTCAAGGGATGGAGACATACTTAGTCAACCTGGCCACGTACATGTATAGAGTCATAGAGACATGTTGTTCCTAGTCTAGATCGGACTTTCATCAACCGGCTCAATCCCAAATTCTTCCGGATATGTTCGACGCCGGACCAAGACGGACAGACTAAGACCATGCAGATCGGACCTGGAGTCCTCGTGCTGCTCATGAACTCCTGAAGCGACTCCAACTCCAACGGAACCCGGCAGACTCCTAAGGTTGTTGCTGCCGCGACGGCGCCGGGGCGGGCCAGGTTCGAACGTCTCCGCTAGCAAGTTCTGCGGTTTGTGTGTAGGCGGATCAGCTTTAGCGAGAATTTGAGCACATATCCAGCACAGCCATGCGGAGCGGCGGCGATAGCAGGCTGGCGGCGACAGATCGGATTTGGAGATCGTTTGATTCTGGAACGTGTTTTCGTATGTTTCCTTGAGGAGATAGACGTGGACCGTGGGATAGAAGCCTAGAAAGTTATTTATTTGCGCATACACGATTAGATAGTTAATCTCGGCCATTGTTTTTTATTTACTTACGTATAGCTAATCTAAACCGTTGGTTGTTTGTTGTTTTAATATAATAGATAAGTCCATAAATTCTTTTGGACTTTAAAAACACATTGACAACATTTCAAGGTTGTATTTTACCCTAAATAGAGTAACCCTAAAACATTCTTAGTATTAACCTCTCACATGAAATGATAAAAACACCGGAAGGGGGGAACAACCCTAAAAATGGAATCATGCATAATTGCTTCTTTAACCATTGCCCTTATCGGACAATGATGCTATTTTTCAGCAACAGAGGACAAGGGTTAGTCCACACCATCCAACTGCAACACTTTGCAGTGTTCAGGCAAGTTCATCGATTGCTCATGTCATTTGAGTATTTTTATCAAATTACTTGCAAAGTACTATGTTTATCACTATTGCATAAAAAGCAAAACCACTATTTTCATAACTATGAATATGACTAAGTGGTGGGTAATGGAACCATGGATTGTGTTGATATAGTGGAGGTTCCATTGCAAGGGTTTATATCCATCTAGGATTAAACAACAAATGTCGTCCAGTGATTCTTGTGCAGTAAAACTCGTGTTAACCATATGATCTGAAATGGGACGGACTAGTCAATCGTATTTCCACCTCTTATACATCAACGGATGCGCTTACCGTAGCGGTTGTATCTTGCGGAGCAACTTGAGGGTGGGGATCCCACTCTAATTCCCCACGGTTATGTTGTGCATACCATAGCAGTTGTGGCTTGCGGAACAACTTGTGGGTGGGGATTGACGTGGGCATTACCCTTCGGGTAACCGACATTGACCTATCCTGTATTATCTAGTTGGAGGCCCATGAAGGCACTTGGAGGCAAGACGGGCCACCTGGATGGCGCACCAGAAGATTCCTTGACGGGTAAGACAAGAAAGCAGCCGAATAAGGAAAGATTAGATTTAAAACTAATGTAAACCTAGCCGTACTCAGTTAGAACTCTTGAGACCTGGCCCCTTATATAAAGGCCAGGAGAGGGGCTGCCGAGGGGGACAATCAATCTTAGCAATCTTAGCCACAAAAAGTCTAGAGCTAGGTCACCGTAGCACTTAGCCTCTCGACGAGATCTCAGCCGAACTATTCAGCACCCCATTGTAACCCAATATCTTCATAATCAAGATCAGACAGGAAGGACGTAAGGGTTTTACCTCATCGAGGGCCCCGAACCTGGGTAAATCGCTCTCCCCGCTTGTTTGTGAACCGATGTCTCGTGTCAGCTTGCAGGATTCCATCAACCCTAAGCCCCAATCGGAGGGCATTGCCGAGGAGTACCCTCGACAATTGGCTCCGTCTGTGGGGAGGCTGTCGGCATCAGGCAAGTCATCGGCAGTACCAGTCACATCCGCGATGTTCTTACTCGAATCACCGACGCCAATAGAACCAAGAGATTCAATCCGATGCGGGTCCTTCGAGTTCGTAACGCACCACGAAGCGCCTCACCTGATCCCTGTAGGATCGTCTGGCGACATGGATGCTACTTTCGGTGGTGTCCACTTCATCATCGAATCCGGAGGTTTCCTTCGCCTCCCTAGGACCAGCGCATCCGGCCTGAAGGCCGCGGTTTCAGAAGGCGCTCCTCCAATGGCAACCCTAAAAGTTCCACCCAGGAGCATACAAGAGAGCAACCGAGGAAGTTTTGACGTCATGGCAGGGCGGAGGAAAAGACGAAGAGACTCGCACCGCGAGGAGGAAGGACGAGCAGCAGCTCACTTTCGTCAGTTCGAACAAGGATGCCACGACACGTTATCAATCATGGGTCGCACCCGTTCACCATATCTATCAGCTACAGAGCAGCTCGACGCACCATGTTACCTCCATTCTTACATTGACCCGAAGGATGGTCGAGAGAAATCCAGCCACCTGTTAAGGAACTGTCGACATTTTCTGGAAATTCGGCAGTTCTGCGACGATCTCAGAGCCGATGCCATGTCGAGAGTTCACGCAATGGGAAGAAGGGCATGGTCCTATAGATATCCACTAGAACCATACGTACCGAAACCGTACTTAGCAGCAGGAGGAGGCGAGCACGTACCAATTGAGGTGTTTCCGGAACCATGTGGGCAAGTCAACATGATCCATAAAACCAGCTTTTCAAAGAGAGAAATCAAAAAGTTCTCCCGGGAAGTAAAATAAGCGGAAGTCGCTATGGTCGACACACCCGATTTTATCGACTGGTCAGATCATAGTATCTCCTTCAGCAGGGCGGATCACCCGAAAGCTGTTCCGAGGCATGGCCACGCATCCCTTGTTCTTGAGGCACAGATCGGAGGGTACAATATGAGCAAATTATTCATGGATGGAGGAAGTGGCCTGAACCTATTATTCGCCAGCACAATGAGAGCAATGGGTTTAACAGTCGATATGCTAAGAGAATCCGACACAGGATTCCATGGCATTATACCGACTCGACCCGCTTATTCTCTTGGTAAAACATCATTGGATGTGGTCTTCGGCACACCCAACAATTTCAGGAAAGAGAAGATCGAGTTCAAAGTAGTTGATTGGGAATCTCAGTATCACGCCATCCTCGGCAGGCCCGCGTTTGCTAAATCCATGGCTGTATCCCATTATGCGTACCTAAAACTGAAGGTGCCAGACAACAACGGAACCCCAATAACCGTTCATGGAAGCTTTGCTCGATCAGACAACTGCGACAGGGAATTCCAGAAGATCGCCTCGAAATTCGGAGCCAAGAAAGAACTCAACGCAGTCGACGCCGTTATAGATCACACGCAACCACCAGCCGACAATCGAAACGTAAGGTCCGACGAGTTTGACGCTGCGAAGGAAACCAAGAAGCTGCAGGTGCACCCCACTGACCCGAAGAAAACGGTCAATACGTCGGCTGACCTTACTGACGCATAGGAAGGCGCGCTCATCGAGTTCCTCCGTGAGCACTGGGAGATATTTGCATGGGAACCATCCGACATGCCAGGTATCCCCAGGGAACTCGCTGAGCACGCCCTTAATGTTGACCCAACAGCCAAACCAGTGTAGCAGTCAATGGGCCGATTTTCCGAACCAAAGAGGAGAGCAATTGGCGAAGAAATCAGTCGATTCCGTAAAGTAGGATTCATTCGGGAGCTCAAGGAAGCCGAGAGGGTGGCCAACCCTGTCATGGTACCCAAAAAGGACACCACCGCTCTGCGTATGTGTATCGATTACACCAGCCTTAATAAACACTATCCGAAAGACCACTTCCCGCTGCCTCCTATCGATCAGATAGTCGACTCCACAGCTGGATGCGATCGCCTCTCCTTCCTTGATGCATACTCCGGGTATAATCAGATCAAGCTGAAGAAAGAAGACCAGGAGCTAACCGCGTTCATCACCCCACACGGCGTTTTCTGCTACAACGTCATGACCTTCGGGTTGAAAAACGCAGGGGCAACTTACCAACGTTGCATGCAGGCTTGCCTCGGAGAGCAGATTGGGAGGAACATCGAAGTTTACATCCACGATATCGTGGTAAAGACGAAGCACGCCGCCACTCTCATCGATGATTTGCGGGAAACTTTTTACAACCTAGACAAGTACGAATCTGCACCAAGTGCAGCAGTTGGCAGGACGTTTAGCAGCACTCAGTAGATTCATCGCCAAGCTAGGAGAAAAAGCTTTGCCTTTCTACAACCTGATGAAAAAGTCAGAAAAGTTCGAGTGGACAAAGGAGGCGCAGGAGTCCTTCAACAACCTGAAGAAAATCTTGTCGACGTCCCCAGTCCTTGTAACCCCACGCGAGAAATAAATGCTGCTTATGTACATAGACGCAACAGCACAAGTCTTCAGCAGCGTTTTGGTTGTTGAGCGAGAAGAAGCAGGAAAATTCCACGATGTTCAGAGGCCTGTTTATTACCTCAGCGAAGCACTCACACCCGCAAAGCAGAGATACCCTCATCATCAGAAGCTGGCGTATGCAGTATGGAAGTCGGCTCGCAAGCTGCGACATTATTTCACGGAGCACCCGATTGTCGTCGTAAGCGAAGCGCCGTTGAAGAACATAATGACTAACCCAGAAGCCACGGGTCGAGTGTCCCAATGGGCCATCGAAATAGCGCCACACGACATAACTTATGTTAATCAAACGGCGATAAAGTCCCGAGTCCTTCCAGATTTCGTGGCAGATTGGATCCAGTCACAGACACCAGCAGCACCCGACATGTCGGGATCATGGACAATGTATTTCGACGGATCAAAATGGAGAACGGGCATAGGAGCATGAGTGATATTGATATCACCTCAGGGAGATAAGATGAAGTAATACAACGTATGAATTTCTCCCTGCCGACGAACAATGAAGCAGAATACGAAGCGCTGCTGCACGGAATGAAGATGGCAAAGGCATGCGGGGCAACTCGCCTAGAAATCTACGGAGACTCAAACTTGGTGGTGCAGCAGTCGATGAACCTATGTGACACGGTCAGTGACAACATGATCGCCTATCGATAGTTGTATCAAAATATGGAAGCCAAATTTGAAGGATGTGAGCTCAAACATATTGGCAGAACCAGCAACGAGGAAGCCGACACTGGCGAATATCGGGTCCATGTGCTCCCCCATCCCAGACGGAGTGTTCTATGAATCAGAGGCAAGCCAGCACAAACTGTTGAAGAACCTCCACCTTCATCAGCGGAGCAAGTCCTCCTCCTCGAGCCATTATGGACCAAACCATTCCTAGCATACCTGACGAAGCAGGAATTGCCGGAGGATTCTGTAGAAGCAAGGCGAATTGTTAGGTGGTGAAAAGCCTTCACTGTGGTAAATGGCGAGCTTTAGAAGCGTAGCATCTCGGGTATCTTCCAAAGGTGCATCGCAATTGACGATGGAAAAGCACTGTTGCGCGAGATACACGAGGGAACTTGCGGACATCATGCAGGCAGCAGGGCCCTTGTGGCAAAGGCCTTCAGGGCAGGATTTATTGGCCAACGGCGGTGTCGGATGCTCGAGATCTAGTCATGAAATGTGACCCCTGTCAGCGCTTTTCTCCAAAGCCGCATGCCCCTGCGACAGATCTAATGACACTACCTCTGGCATGGCCCTTTGCTCAGTGGGGACTCGACCAAGTTGGACCACTGCCGAGGTCGTCGCCTGGAGGGCACACGTACTTACTGGTCGCAGTCGACAAGTTCACCAAGTGGATCGAAGTAGTACCCATTCGAAACCAGAAAGCCGAAATAGTAGTTCAGTTTTTCAGAGGAATAACTTGTCGATTTGGTATGCCCCACAGTATCGTCACAGACAACGGATCTAACTTTGATTCAAAAGAGTTTCGAAAATTTTGTGATGACGAAGGAATCAAATTGAAGTTTGCATCAGTGGCCCACCCATAGACCAACGGCCAGGTGGAAAGGATCAATGGTCTAATAGGGGATGGCCTCAAGAAACGCCTTACAAGTGCAGCTGGAGCCTGGGTCGAGGACTTACCATCCGTGCTCTGGAGTTTGCGTACCACACCTAACAGGTCGACTCAGTACACCCCATTCTTCTTAGTGCATGGAGCCAAGGCAGTTCTACCAGCCGACGTTCGGTTTGAAGCTCCTCGGGTGACAGCATACACAGAATCCTCTTCCAACATCGCACTGCAGGATGTTGTGGACCTCCTTGACGAGGCACGAGATATTGCCTTGGCAAGAACGACGGTATACCAATAGGCATTGAGAAATTATCACAGCCGACGAATACGCAGTCGAACCTTTAATGTTGGGGATATGGTACTTCGGCTGAAGCAAGAAAGACCCTCGAAACTTGAATCCCCATGGGAAGGACCGTACATCATCACTGAAGTGATACCAGGAGGAGCATATCGGCTCAAAAACCCAGCTTCAGGAAAAGACGTTGAGAATCCATGGAACATTGCGCAGTTGCGATGGTTCTATACATAGGATACAATTGTTTTTTTATTACTCGACAACCCTTAAGGTTGCTTTTGCGTTATGAATAAAGTTATAATCAGGTTTTCTACTCTTTTTTAATCCAGGCCCTATCACCCGAACAGATCGTTCGGGGCCCCTACCATTGGCTCTTACTCCCATCGGGAGCGCTGGCCTAAAAAATACGCTTACACAGTGTCATTAATTAAATACTCTCAGCGGGTGCAAAGATTAATGACACACAAAAACAACCAATCCAAGCCTCAAGAAAATACGCGAGTGCTACAGTCGATGGTTACATTATCACAAAATAAGGCTCAAACCGGTGCACCGCGTGACGAAGCCAAGCATCTAATTCCCTCGACTAAGTCGATGGGTCTCGCTCTTATAAAACTTACATATCGACTTCGCAATAAAATTGCAAATTACAACGAAGTCGTCGAGAGAGCAGGTTGAACTGATCACTCAGCCGCCCTCGACAAAAATTAGCAATCGAACTAACATAGTGTGCAACGCACACAGTAAATTTATACAAAACAATCTTATGCAGGTACAAGGTTATTACATTCAGGACTAGGCTCCCTGGTCTCCTCGGGTCCTCGGATCTCTCTCGAGGCACGTCTCCATCCGAGAGATAATGGTATATGCAGGACCTCTAGCGATATCATAATATTGACCTAAACTCCTCTCGGTGTTTGCTACGGCCTTCAAGTCTAAAGATGGAACATGCCAAAACTGAAGCAAAGGCAAGTTCAGCACCAGCCAGAAGCTCTTTCCGCACCAGCTGTTGAATCCTCTCAGGAGATTTAAATCGGGTAAACAGAGCAGACAAAGTCTCGGGTGCATGATCCAGAGGGAACAAAGTCTCGGGTGCATGATCCAGAGGGAACAAAGTCTTCCAAACCATCGTGAGATGGGCGTGGAACTTATCAAAGTAGTAATGCAGTTTCTCTACCCGATGCTCGAACTTCGCCATGATAACAGCCTTCGGACGATGCAGCCATAAATCGTGCTTCGGGTGAGCAACGTCAGTCATCGCCTCGACCTTTTCATGGATCTTCTTGTTCTCCTCAGATTTATCTGAAGATACGACTGAAAAGGAACGAATATCAGTTAAAAGAATATTCAAGCTATGTCAGGAATCATAAGATTGGTTAACACTTACAGCCCAAACTTTCGGTATCGACATGAAGACCATCGAGAGCGTATTGCTCAATAGCAGTTGCTATTTCACCCTTTTTCTTCACCAACGCTGCCATTGCTCGAAGAGAAGTGATGTCTTTGTTCAAACGAGACACTTGGTCACGTAAATGGCGAACAAGGTCAGATTCATCGTTAGTCGAAGGATTTGGAAAAAGCTCGGCACGGGAAGAAGATGAAGGGATCTGCAGTACAATCTTTGGTTCAGAATGACATTAACATAAAAACTTCCATCGGGAGCGCTTGGCATATATGTTACATTCAAAAGATTGTTCGAATTGACAACAGAGCCGAAACAAAATAGGACTAAGTCAAATTACGATTGGTCTTATTTACAATTAATCAAGCAAGAGTTCAAGGAATCGCCGATGATGAGCGTGGGGAAGCTTCAGGAATAGGCTTGGCTTGTGCTTCATCTACCAACTTCAGGAGTTGATTGGCACATGTCACTGCCGATCGTTTGAAGGGTTCAAGGTCGACTAAATGATTGTCATCATCCACAGGCAATGCCTTAGACAACTTACTCTAAGTCCGACCCCATCCCATGGCCCATTAGCAGCTGGAAAGTAAGGACCGCCCCAAACAAGCGGGAACGGCGTTTCAATACCTCCACAGGCTCGGAAGAATCAACAAGGAAAGCATCCGCCATCTCGCCAAGTGTCTTATCCTGCTTCATCTTTGGGAAGATCATCGAGTATAGCCTCGACAATGCTCCTTTAGTCTATTGCAGAAGTCCAAGGATGTGGACATTGGACTCAGCAGCGAGCGAAAGGGCATCGGATGTAGAGTCCTCCCGAAGCTGATGGCGCCGAGTGATGGTTATATTGGCGGCCTCTGAAAGAAAGACGGATCAATATCCAGTAAGGAAATACTAAGAAAGAAACTATGTGTCATGAATTTTACCCAATAAATCCTTGATGGATTCGCGGAGGACGCCTTCCTTCTTATCGGTTGCAACCGCTGTCGCATGCCTTGCGTCCTGTTCATCCTTCATATGCCGCTTCAGCTTCTTCAACTCCTCCTTCAGCAAGGCATTTTCATTCTTGGCGTCGGTGGCAAGCCTGTTCGCCTCCAGCACCTGATCAGCCGAAGATTTGATAGTCTTCCGAAGCTGGGCGTTTTCAACCTCTAGTCGGGTAAACTGCTCAGCGAAATCTACCACAGCATCGACTGTGGCATAAATCGGCTGCAGCAAGGGAAATCAAGAAGACTCAGTTGATATAAAAAAACTCAGCAAAACAAGGTAGATTAAATAATTACTTGGTCGCGAGCAGCCGACGAAGTAGGAGCATCGCCAGGAGGAATAACCTTCGACACTGGAATT
This sequence comes from Lolium rigidum, assembly GCF_022539505.1. NCBI lineage: Eukaryota > Viridiplantae > Streptophyta > Magnoliopsida > Poales > Poaceae > Lolium > Lolium rigidum. Next base: position 274,704,042 of record NC_061508.1, read on the forward strand.
TTTTCCACGGCCGTCCTTGTGGGAGGCATCGACTTGGCAGGAGAAGGATTCGGTTCCTTAGCTGATGCCGTTTTCTCGACAGATAATTTAGCCCTCTTTGCGAGAGGAACGTGATCATCATCAGAGCTACTTGAGAAGAAAGAATGATTAACATATAAAATGACAAAGGACGAGTTACGAAGGAGTAAAGATGCTCACAGTTCCAGGTCATCTTCGGCAGCAAAGAAGCCCGATGGCCCCTTGTCGGCAGGAGAATGCGGAGAAGCTCCAATGGCATCTTTATCTTGTTCGTTGGGACTTGATTCAGCCGTTGTAATAAAATCTTTGTCTATCTGCTTGCGACGCCTGCTCCTGGTGAAAGCAGAATCCTCGGCAGTGTCATCCTCTTGGACATCGCTGTCCTCAAAGACCTGCTGGACGTCCTCGGTCTCTTCAGAATCGTCATCGTCGTCCTCTGGTTCCACACCGCTTTCCGGCGTGGGAGGATAGAATTGAACGACGGAGGAGGCCTATCAAGAAAAAGAAAAGAAAAGAAAAGGGGGAAGTTTGTAAAGCACAACGAAGAAAGAAGGGATGAAAGAAAGCAAGGAGCAGCAAAGATTACCTCAGTCGGGAGATGGTCGAAGTCGTAAGGGGAACGAGCCGATGTCAAAACAATAGTATCCTTCATACTGAGGCACGTCAAGCGGCGAACCTGTTCTCGAAGTTCGTCTGCCGACAGGTCGACAGAGCTGACCCTCGACTTGTCGCCCTTGCCAGTATAAAGCGATAATTGGTGGGGTCGAGACATTAGCGGCTGCACTCGACGTTGCAAGAACACTGAAATTACTTCAGTGCCACACATCGTCAAGCCTCCCGTATTCTTCATGACGACGACCTGCTCAAACAGCCTGTCGGCTGTCACCCTCTCTTCGGGAGAAAAGGCATTTCGCCAAGACTTCTTCTGGTGAGCTACCAGGACATCTTCAAAGGGAGGGAGATTCGAGTGTCGTCCAGGCACCACGGGATCTCGCATGTAAAACCATTTGTTGCGCTAGCCCTAGACGGATTCCTTCATCGGGTAGTCGAAGTAGTCGACCTCCTTCCTGACGACAAAGCCAACGCCACCGACGACGGGGGGAGGGGGGCATTGCTGTCGTTGTGACGCTTCACGTAGAACATCTTCCTCCAAAGACCCCAGTGGGGGTCAATGCCAAGGAAAGCCTCGCAAACGGTGATGAAGATGGAGAGGTGGAGAATGGAGTTTGGGGTCAGCTGCCAGAGTTGAATCCTATAGAAGAAAAGAAGGGAGCGAAGGAACTCGTGGGACGGAAGAGAGAGACCGTGGAACAAGAAGGCAACGAACATGACGGTGAAGCCCTTCGGGGGCCTTGGGCGAGAAACCGCACCTGGAAGATGAATGTTGTCATCAGATGCGGAGATGAAGCCGAGGGCGCGCAGCTTGTTCACATCGCGATTGGAAATGGCGGAGGTGCTCCAGTCGCGGCTGACTTTGGCCGCGTCCGAGGTGCTGGCGCTCTTCTTCTTGCCCATGGCGTGCGGAGCTTCTGAAGGAGAAACAGAGGAGGCATGAAAGCTTGAACGAGAAGATAAGCAGTAAGAGGCGTGAAAAGTAAAAACGAGGAGGCCCTCTATTTATGCCGTAATAATTTGTGCAAGATCGTGGCCATAACTCCACGGACGTCATGGGAGGTGGAGCAGATCTGGCTGTACGCGTGGCATTTAAAGAAAGAACGGAACCGGCGGCCCATTATTCCCACGTTGTGCGAAAATCGAGGAGACGCCTCGGTCGCCGCGCGTGCACTGGTCAATTCCTAAAAACTGCCCGCGCAGAACTAGGGTGGGCCCATCAGGTCAAGTCTTGTCAATCAAACCACAGCAGCAGCACGTCAACAGTGACGTCATAAAGATTGTTGTGAGCAATCGAAGAAAAATAAAGAAACATCGGATGGTCTTGTGCCCAGACTCGGGCGCTACTCCCATCGGGAGCGCTGAACGCGCACCCGACAGAATGAGGACTCGAAGAAAAAGTTTGAAGAAAAAGATGATTGCTCAGCTTGAGTATGCACCCGGTTGCAAGCACCCGTGCCTAGACTCGGGGGCTACTCCCATCGGGAGCGCTGGACGCGCACTCGACAGAACTTTTTTGCACTCCAGGATCATGCCCGGGGACTTGATTCTGTGTAGGGTAACGTTGTTTTGCCATCGGCAGTTAACCAGCAAAAGTTGGGCACGTTACTTATTATCCCTAGCATGCGGAAAATATATCGGATGACCTATGAAGACTTGCAGAAAAACTTCGGCAGAGCAGAACGTTCTAGTGGTACAACTTGAGTATACGCACGGATTGCAAGCATCCGTACCTAGACTCGGGGGCTACTCCCATCGGGAGCGCTGACGCGCACCCGATAGAAGAAGATGATGCTGATTCAAGATGCACAAGAACAATCAAGGAGAAGAACATTAAGAGGAGGCATGCTTCAGTCTCTACCCGAACTATGTTCGGCTAGACACTCGGGGGCTACTGACGTGGGCATTACCCTTCGGGTAACCGACATTGCCCTATCCTGTATTATCTAGTTGGAGGCCCATGAAGGCACTTGGAGGCATGACGGGCCACCTGGATGGCGCACCAGAAGATTCCTTGATGGGCAAGACAAGAAAGCAGCCGAACAAGGAAAGATTAGATTTAAAACTACTGTAAACCTAGTCGTACTCGGTTAGAACTCTTGAGACCTGGCCCCTTATATAAAGGCCAGGAGAGGGGCTGCCGAGGGGGACAATCAATCTTAGCAATCTTAGCCACAAAAAGTCTAGAGCTAGGTCACCGTAGCACTTAGCCTCTCGACGGGATCTCAGCCAAACTATTTGGCACCCCATTGTAACCCAATATCTTCATAATCAAGATTAGACAGGCAAGACGTAAGGGTTTTACCTCATCGAGGGCCCCGAACCTGGGTAAATCGCTCTCCCCGCTTGTCTGTGAACCGATGTCTCGTGTCAGCTTGCAGGATTCCATCAACCCTAAGCCCCAATCGGAGGGCATTGCCGAGGAGTACCCTCGACAGGGATCCCACTCTAAGTCCCCACGGTATTGCGGTCTATGATGGGTTGCAGCTACCGGCGAAGGAGTTTGGTTCGATCCCAGACTGTCGTCGTGGTCGGGGTCCATCCTTAATTGGTGTAAGAGGACCGGAGAGGACCCAGGGTCGGGGTTTGCTACAAAGGGTGGGTGTGCGAGGTAGCGGAGGAATATGATTGGCTATGACCTTATACCGGGCCTCACACCATGGGAAGTGTGGACGGGAAAGCTGTCCGGTTGGCACCAAGGATAAGATCTCTTATGGGTAAAGCAACACACCTCTCGCGAGTGTAATGAATCGTGACCTGTCACTCCCTGTTCCGGGATTTGGAAGCTGCGAACGCCGCCGAAAAGGAACTCCATGAAGTTCTAGTAAACCGGTGAAGGCTGACGGACATAGTTCTTTGGAATAAAAGCAACCTCTTGAAGAAATGTTTATCAAAACTTGCATTGGTATTAGACTTTCTGGTCTAATATCGTAGCTAGTGCATTAAAAACCTCTTTTCTATAATGAACTTGTTGAGTATGCTCATACTCATACCACTCTTAAATCCCCTGCTTAGATTGTCTGAATCGTCTGGAGGAGGACAACGACGACCCTGAAGGAGCCGAAGTCATCGGCTATGAAGAACCAGACCTCTCTAGAGGTGTTGAAGGTGTAGACTACCTCATAGTCTATGGAACCGGGGAGGGTTCCGGAGGAGAGCAAGTTTAGACCGACCGAGTAGTAGTAGTATCCGAGCAGTACGAACTCTTAGTACTTAACTGCTCGAGGAGAATAAATGTATAACCTAGTAAGACTCTTATATTGTAAGATAAGTTGGGTTCGCCTCGAACCCAGGAGTATCCCTCTTAGGACCCTAAGGAGCTCCGAGATGATATGTACATGTTGCTTGTAATAATAAATGAATGAGTTATGGATCTGCTATGTTCTGTTGTACTACTCTAAGGGATGTAACATTTGCGGATTGGTACTTCGTGAATGTTATATCAATGACTGGCATACTACAACACGCAGTGGTATGCAGGGTCACCACAGTTGGTATCGAGCAAAAGCTTTGACCTTAGGTTGGAACCTAGTAAATGGGACGAACGTTAGGAGTCAAATAGGATTAGTAAAGAATTCTCTAAAAATATGGTATATATTCACTTGAGAATAAAACAATCATATCTTTTAGTGCGATAATTCTTTATTATCTCTATTATGATGCATCATTACTAATATTATATTCTTTCTATTCTACAGCCAACTATGGCAAGTTCACGCGTGGGACGTAACGTGAAAGTGATGGAGTCAACATTGAGTGACTATGACGGAGGACTCGCGGACATTCTTCGTGCCATGTTACTTGAATTTGGGTGCGATCCCCAGATCAAAGTAATGAAATACATGTACTATGAAGGTACAGTATTGGCCAAGTGTAGGGTAGGACTAAGACTTCCAAAATCCCTAGGAATGAGTATAGTGATGCCAGCAGGTGAGGCTAGAACTATCCGAACAGCCTACCACATAGCCATAATGAGAGCCATCACAGATATTCGGGAACATAAGATGAAAGAGCTTATTGGTTCTGAATTCGCACACATTCCTCATATGGAGGAGGAAGATGATCCTATGCTTAGCCACTTCAAGCTTGCAAAACGCAAACCAACAGAAGCCGCTAAGTACATGCATAATAGCCGCAACCTACTGACATTGTTCTTTCAGTTGAACCGACATCTGGCGGGTGCGATTGATACAATGTTAGAAGAGTTCACTGAGCCCAAGGAGGAGACTAAGGGGAAGAAACCAATGGAGAATGAGGATCACACACCAATTTATTCAGCTGGTGATTACATTAGTATTGACCATCCCGAACAACAAACCACACCCATTACACCTAGGTACTTTCCTAGTAATTCCCACGGAGGATATGAGGGTGGAGAGAAATCAGAAAACCATTAGCGTTCCGAGACTCCTATAGAGAACTCGACAGGTTGGCGTTGAGGGTCATACACGAAAACCTCAGGCGATCCAGTCAGAGGTAATTCTGAGATGAATGAGGACACCACAACCCAGTTCCAGAACAATCAGTATAATAGGGGAGACTATGAGGAGTATCCTATACTGATTGAGTCAGATACTGATGGTGGGAATACCTATGGCGGAGTCACAGGGGAGTACACCCGATGGGTGGATTATGATGTTTTGAATAATCAGTTCATGAACACAGATTTCTCCCTGGGATCATCCTCTGATTCCGATTACAAGCCAACGGGAAGACCCTATGTTCCAGATTCTGTCAGGAGGACTACACGTTCGACCGGATGGAAGCCTGGGATGTACCGGGAGTAAAGCACGACTAGAGACCACCAAGGGAGGCGAGACTACAATACAGTAGTACCACATGTATTGTAGTGTGTAATATTTGTAGAAATTTGTACATATACTTCAATAACTGAGTTTGTACATACTCACATCGTCACTGAGTATTGTAATAAACCACATGTATTGTAGTGTGTAATATTTATAGAAAGGTGCCACCAAGACATGCATATCCATTAGTATGATGCCACGTTTCCCCTTGTCCTAAATATCTCCTACTACTAGTCAGATCTTGCTTTTACTCCTGCGCTAGCTAGTACACCACACGAGTGATGCATGTGTGACAAACTACCACACATTTCTTAATTAGTAACTCTCTCAGTTCGTAATGCAGCTATTTTCTACCTCCTAAATACATACACTTGATGATACAGCATATCAATGTTAAAGCATTTATATTTTTTAGCAAGCAGTGAATCAGCGCAATATCCATTTTTCTCCTCAAATCTTATCTAAACAAAACATTATGTGATTAATTAACAATTCATAAGTTTATCAATAAATCCTAAAAATCCTGGTTATTACAAACCCCGTCAACACGGTCTTCGGTGAGCAACCCACCCTCCATGTCGTTCCCATTATTTATGTCCTTTTAGATCTTTCGATTGGGGCTCTGGTGCGTGCGCAGATCTAGCTTTGTTGTGACTGTTCAGATCCAAGGCTCTCGATTTCGTATTGATTGGTGGAGCTGATTGCTTCATTAGTGTAGCCTTTTGATCATGTCGTGGTGTCAGAATATAAAAACCTAGAATTTAACCAAGATTCAAATGGGCATAAAAATTCAGAAGATAATCAAAAAAATGAAAAACCAAAGCACATAGTCTTCTTATGTCATATAGTAAGCATTCAAGTTAATAAACAAGGTCTAGACATATTCAAACCAGAAAAATCATGTATCTCTACCCCCTAATATAACCATAAACTCTTTCTTATGAAGTCAAGCATGAAGAGAAGTGGTTTTGGGTTTCAAACATGGAAATTTCAAAAACCTCCCAAAAGCTTCATTTTAGAGTGACTAATTAAGAAGGATCTATGCTTACCTTTTCATTTTCATGTTTTAAACTTGTTTAAATCTTGGTCACACCTAAGATTTGACCAAGATTCAAATGG
>NC_061508.1:274710698-274751186 GCF_022539505.1 Lolium rigidum
ATTTGACCAAGATTCAAATGGGCATAAAAATTCAAAAAAATGAAAAACCAAAGCACATAGCCTTCTTATATATGTCATATAGTAAGCATTCAAGTTGATAAACAAGGTCTAGACATATTCAAACCGGAAAAATCATGTATCTCTACCCCTAACCCTAAACACTTTCTTATGAAGTCAAGCATGAAGAGAAGTGGTTTTGGGTTTCAAACATGGAAATTTTATAGAAGCGCCCTTCAAATAGTTTGGCACCATGTGAGCTTGGTACTACCACTTACACAAGAACCATTTCAAACTTTTGAATCATGGCCCCATTTTATGTAGATATTTGCAACTTTTCCTGCATCGCATGAAAACTTTGCAAAATATGTGCATTTTGGATTATCTCGCACATAAATGTGTTGTAGACTCGGGGACAACACACATTGGGGCGTGCTCGATGGTGCTAGCTGCGGCTATACTGACATGTAGAAAACAAAACATATTTTATGGACTGAAAATTTCATCGGGAAGATAAGGATACGTGCAGGAAGCGTGCAAGGCAAGTCTCTCTCTCTCTCTATTGACTGTACTAGCGCGCGTTCATATTGCACTCTATCAAATGTTCACGGTCAGCGAGAAGAGCCGCAGTCCGCTCTACCGAAGGGATTCTGCGCTTGGCCTTTCATGACTTTGGGTCATTGACAACCGGGTCCCCCAACTTGTGGGCCCCGCATTTCAGGGACTCAATGTCAGGAAAATGTTAGAGAGGCAAAGTAAGAGAATATTTACCAGTATAATTGGTTTATTAGATGATTAAGTGGTGGAATCACAACAGATTGGAGCGAGTACATGGTGGAAACAAGCAAAATATCCGTTCAAATGTTTTTTTGTGCAACATACTCCCTCCGTCCACAAATAAGTGTACATGCGGGTTTTCCAAGATATATTATGAAGTGGAGTAAAAAATGCATTGGGAACATGCATCTCTCCTCTTTAATTTTTTTCACCTCCAATGAGCTAAGTACGAAGTAGGAGGTGGTGGAATCTGCACTTCCCTCGCATATATATATAATATACAAGTCGAAGACTACAACCCTCTATCCCTATCTCCTTCCCATCCTCTAAATTCATATTCCATTTAGAATCGTTGGGCATGGAGGTGCCCCGTGGTAGCATTAGAGTTTCTGTCGACTATGCTAAATTGAGAAGACTGCTTAGCTGCAGATTGTGCTTTCAACCCATACAACCTCCAGTATTGTTGGTTAGTACTTTCTTCACTAGGTTCATCCAGTTGTATTTTAATTTGGGCATGTTGAAGTGTATAAGTAGATTGCCTAGCCCTTTCCATCAGTTCGTACTTTTGGTTCAAGTGGCTAGTGCATGAAGCTTAACAGTCGTGTTAATTTCCTTGTATTAAGTAGTGTCGTCGGTGCAAGAAGTTGGTATGCGGCAGCTGCTCTAGGATCTTGTCCGTTCACGCGTGCCCGGGATGCCAGGGCGTCTTGCAAGGTGAAAGTCTCTCGTCTGAAGTCACTGAGTTTACCAGTGAATGTTTTCTCCAACCGAATGGGGTGAAAATATCGTTCACCTATGATTTATGCTTTCAAATAGCACGGCGTGCACTATACCAGGTTAGTACTTTCTTCACTAGGTTCCGTCCAGTTGTATTTTTCTTTGGGCCAACAGTCATGTTAATTTCCTTGTATTAAGCATTGCGTTCGCAGGGATGGGCGAGGGCATCTTGCATGCGGAACCTGCGTAAGAAACCTGCCCAGTCTCGCGTGCTCCAGATGCGACGGCATCCTCGAAGACGTATGAGGAAGCACTTCGATTAATAGATATCTCTCTCTGTTTAAGGTAGGTTGCAGCAACGATGGTTGCGACATGAGCGGCGACTTGCTCGAATACTTGCAACACGAGCGGACGTGCCAGCATGCGCCAACGGGACGGTAGGTGGTTGGTCTTACCGGTCTCGATGGAGAAGATGATCGCGCTTCGAGGTTAAGATCTGAGCTCGTTGGAGAAGGACCAGAAGGAGTTTCCTTTTCTAGATCTAGGGTTCTTTTTGTACTTTTGGATGTCTTTTTTCTGTAGTTTCCTTTTACTTAGAGAGTTCTCCTTGCAATCTGTAATCCCACCGTTATAATATAAAAGCAGTGCCGCCAGGTCCTTCGGGACTTTTCTGTCTTAAAAAAATGTATGATTCTATACATTTCGTCTATTTATGTGTGCGATGTTGTATCGCCTATTACCGTGTTTAGTTTGAGCGTGTCCATGTCCTAGTACAAAACTTCGGCATGATTTATCTTGTCACATGTTTCCCCACAAATGAAAATTGGATTGGTGGTAGACAAATCAATGCACATTTATATGTGCGACAACCCAAAATGCACGTATTTTGCAAAGTTTTGATGCGTAAGTGAAAAATTGCATGTATATACATACTAGTTGAATGCCCGTGCGTTGCTACGGCCTTCTCGAAAATATCCAGCACATTAGCACCTGCCATAGAACCGTACTCCATAATGTTTTCCCCGGATTTTCGGAGGTAACATACCCCGCGCACGAACTCGTGCCGCGGCATCCCGCCATAACACTCCGGAGCACGACTCAAACTTTGAAACCGATTCTTCGTCTAGTGGCCGACTGTCTTGGGGATCAAACTGTACCGCTGCCAGTACTAATATGACCGAGTAATAACCAGTTAGCCCAGTCTAGGATGGGTTGTATGTTTCGCAAGTGGTGTAGCCCTCAACAAGGTTTGGCTTGATTATCCCCTTGTTGGCCATCCCCACGTGAACCTGAGGATCTGGTTTGCCAATGTAATGAGTTTAATGTTGCTATTTTTTAGTAGCTTATTGATACAAGGGTTTGAGTTTTGCTCATTAAACAAAATTCCTTTTGTTTGTTGTGATGATGAACGTTAATCTGTTTATTCCTCTTCTCTAAAGATAATATCGATAGTACTAATAATTTTTAATAAATCATTTTATACAATATCGTTACCTAGTGCAATATTGATGTTGGGCTTCTAAGAAATTAGAGAAACTCTTTTGTATGTGATTATATATGTATGAATCTATCATTTTTGGACTAAGAATTTTTATTTTTAAACTTTATCTGATTGTTTTTTTCCAAAATGCTAATTGAAATATAGCACGCTATTAGCACGATATACCGTGCATAGCATTTGGAGGATGCCACACCTATTTCTTTTAGCATGCTGTTTTAAACCTTGGCCAGAAATCGAAGATCGACAAAGTTGATGCCTTATGCACAACGACGCCCCAAGGGCCAGCACCGCCGCCCTTGGGGTCTACAGCTCCGACAAAGCCAAAAATATCATTTGTCGTACTCTCCTTGCCGCTCCTGCTGCCGGCCAGCACCAAAAAATGGAGAAGCTGGATCGAAAGGATGAGAAAGTTGCCGCCGTCTTGCTACTCCTATGTCTCGCCACCATGGACCGTATGCCCATCGCCTCGACCTGCTGCTATTGGCCGGTCTCTTCGTTCACTGCTGGCTCATGCACCGACTCCATTGATAGATTAATTCTCCCCTCGTAGTTATCTTTGCTTCGATCTCTTGGCCAGGAGCATATAAACGATCAAATCAGTTAGCTAGGCAGCTTAATTAGTATGCACATCCCAGGAACAGATCGATCGACCAGGTCTAGACTCTAGACTTGACCGTCCAGTACGTGAAATATAATCTAGATCGGGGGCGAATGGTTTCCAATTCTGTGTCTCGAGCCTCGACGAAAGGCCTACAATATTACACGCATGCGGCCAGCCCGAGTGCCCGACCTGATCGTGCTTCAGGACCACGTCAACGCGCTGCTCACGGGAAACCTCACCGTCAGCATTCTCTACTACGAGCTTCCCCCTGGTGCAGCACCCCATCCGACTTCGTCCGCTCTTTCTCCGTGACGCCTCTGGTACCGTCCAGGCCGGCCCGTCCGTGGTGCCAGTTGGCACGTATCCTTGCTGTACTGCAGCGGGGCGGCGCCTGAGACTCGGGCGGCAGCTCCTCGACGACGAAGAGCGCATGCCGCTCAGCTGCTGGAGTCATTCCGGTCACCGTGCTTTTGAGAACGTCACCGTGCTGGCTAGATCCGCTGGGCTCGTGGAAACCCTGAGCTGCGCTATGTTAGAACTAATCACTCTCGACATCGGCAAGATGTCGTGTGCGTCGTAGTTTCTGTATACGTCTAGGAGAGTCTAAACCGGATTTAGAACCGGGTCGGCGTCGTGTTGGGTTTGTACCGTGTTGGACGCTGAGTACACCACCGAGTAGGAGTCAGGTTAGCCGTGTATAAGTATACGTGTAACCAGCACTTGTAAACCACCACATCGTGAATCAATAAAGTCAGGCTCGATACGGGCCTGTGTGGCTATACATCGTTTCGTGAGTACGTGCATACTAGTCTTCTAAGAGCACTAAGCTCCCAGTGTTGGGAGCGCTCCTCATCGATCTGCCCATCGCTATCGCGGGCCCTGCCTGGAGGATATTCCCGCCGTTGGGTGGTCGCGAGTCGCGTCCGTGATCGAGTCTAGCAGGTGTTTACGTGTCGACGGCGCGAAGAGGCTACGGGTCGGTTCGGGGTTCTTTGACCGTGACTTCGTCTTTCTTTCTTGGGGCGGCAGTTCTCCTCAACTGACTCTGTTCTGCTTCTCCTCTTCCTTCGTGGCTTTGTGGCAGCGCGCGCGGTGCTGCGGCGGCGTGGATTTGCGGTGGCTAGCGCGGTGCTTCGGCGGCGGGCGGTTCATCAGCGACGTGCGCGGTTCTTCAGCGGCGTTGTTGTGCCCGCCGGTCTTCCCTGTCGTGCCTGATTATCTGAGCTGGGCAGCTGGCCCTCCGTTCTTCTCTCAGTTTTTATGGGGATATATAGTTGACTGGTGTGTGCTGTGTGCCTTGGGTGAGAGTTTGTGCGGTGGCTGCTGGGGGATTGGGCTCTACATGCGTGTGTGCGTGGCGCGATTGCTGCGGATTCTTCGATTTGGGGGCACATCTTGCTGGGATCCCTTCGGCCGGTGCCGCCGCTTTGTTGTGTTCGCTGTTTTCTGGGCGAAATCAGCGCCAGACGGGCTCCCCCGACCTCCATCTCATGGTTATGCCTCCTCCCACGTCGCTTGTCGTCTCCCTCCTCCCGGAAGTCCTTTCCCCTTGTGAGATGCACCAGGACACCATCGGCCTCCTCTCCTGTGAGCTGGACGAGCTGAAGGCCAGCCCCCGTCCCCGACTCCTCTATCATACCCATTCCTCACTAACGCGGGCAGCTCCTCCCTCTTTCCTGATCTCCAGATCTGTTCCCAGGTTTAATCGCTATGCAATTACGCTGCTCCTTATCTACTTTACTAAGAAGATGCACTTTATGTGTTTGACAAATTGCTAACTTGAGTAATCATGCCTCAGAGGAATGGAAGGGATTTCCTCAGAGTAATTATCATGTTTATTGTTCAGTCAAGTTGGAGAAAATTATGATACACGTGTTATTAAAGTTACTGTTGGTAAGTGACATTTAACTCGACTTTTGTACCAACATACTAGCAGCTATACCAATGCTCCTATGTCAGGTTCTCTTAAAAAAAGGACATTTAGCTTCAGAAAATAGGGACAAACTCAGACTCCATTCAGGTTCTTGTTTATTGTAGGGATGTTCTTCATTATTGTGTATCTAAATTCTCAAGATTTGTATGTGACTTTCAAGTGTGCTGCTTCTACTTGCATACCAGCTATGCCCATGCTCCTAAGTCACATGTTCTTTAGCGAAACTTACTGTTAGCTTTGACAATGAAAGGCAGTCTTCTGAATGGGAGACCATTCAGGTTAGCCATGACTACATGGCCAAGGATTTTAGTGATATGCTTTACCTCATGTATGCTTTAGCTACAACCATTATTAGCACATCGTCATGTTTATCTTTTCTAATCTGAAAAAGTAGTAGGAAGGGAAATTAGTATTTCAAGTACCTACTGCATGAAAAATAATGAACACTCAGCTTCTACACGAACTAATCTATGTAAACAAAAATTATCTTTCATATATAGATTTTGTATCATCGAATAATGGATTCAAGTTTTTTTGATACAGCTGCCATAGTGCATTTTTCTTATTAGTTTTCTGTACCATTACATTACACACTTGAATCGTCATATCCAGAGATACTTACAGTTTTATTTGCTAACGTCCACTCAAATAAGGATCCAAAATTTGAGATAACTCCTCAAAGGGACTGCCCTATATCTTTATTTGCAACCAAAACTAATGAGTACAGATTCAGCAGAGTAATATTTCGGGGTTGTAAAGTGCAGATATAGGCACTCAAGCATACATACCAGAGCAACGGAGGGATGTTCAGTGTTAAGTTTATTTTCAATTGTAAGGACCCTAACCTTCTTTTTAAATCTCAACGGTCAAGAAACATCTTAGAATTCTATCAGGCCATCCTAAATTCCCATCACCCTATCTCAGAGTGTCAACCACCATCATGGCAGACATAAAATACATACTTTCTAGACCATGTGTCTCCGTTTTCGATCCAAATGACAGGTAATACCTATTTTTTGTGTCAAACTATGGCTGGTACATAGAAAGGGAACTCTACCGTTTCTCTCAGGATGCACATGTGCGCAATGAATACGGATCATGAGTTGGGCATAGAATTGTGTAGCCTGCGCATCCCTAAATATAGACGATGTGGCAGTGTGGCCTTGATGGTAGGCCGATGCAGTTGCGCAGCAGTACTGCAGTAGGTTCGGCACACACACAGCTGGCAACGACGAGACATCATCGCGGAAACTGAGCTTCACGCCTCCGACTACTCCGTTGCCTTCCAAGTCGACAGTCGACAAGTACGTCCACCGGGTATATATTGTTTGTATTTCTAATACAGAAAAAGTGTACTCATACTAATCTTTTTTATATATAGTGTATAATCAATTGAGCTAGCGTATTTTCTCGAGGTAAGCTTGGACCACACTATTTTTTTTTGAAAGAATTGGACCACACTTTTGGATATGGGAGAACGTGCCATGTATTGGAGATCTGAATATGTAAGTGTTATTAGCTCTTTTTTCCTTCACGTTTAGATCTGAGAATTGTTTTGCCATCTTAGTATTATACTACAGATACACCATGATTAAACTGTTCAAATTGTTTCCTTGTGTGCATGAACTTCCTTAGATTTAGTTATGTTCAATAATCCACTTGATTTATGTTTATTTATGCGAATAAACTTTTCATTAACTTCAAGGCTTCATTGTTGCTGCAATACATGTAAGAGTTGATCCAGTGAAGCCTCTCACTGATCCGTTAATACAGTACAGCAAAAAGTATACTCAGATTTATCCTTTTTACATTTCTTAGATAATCAATTGTTCCTCGAACTTAGTTTGGGCCACACTGTTATCAGAGAGGGGAATTTTCCAGGTAAGTTGTAAATGTATTGGAGATCTGAATATATGAATGCTATTAGTTTTTTCATTAAGAACATTGAAATCGCAATTTGGATTGGGTGAAATCTAGCTTTTTACATGGTACTAACTCCACTCTTGGTATGATCATATTTTTAGGGGCTATCCTTCTTCTACCTGAAACAACCAGTACGCCATTGTCACATTTGTATATGTGTGTATTTCATCTGTTCAAGGAATAAATAATGCTCTTAACCCGTACAGTGTTTCATCTTTCTTGCAGCTATATTATTCATGTTTTGTATCAGACTTTTTAAAGTGGTGCACATCAAATGACCGCACAAAAAACATTCCCAGTAACAATTTTTACTCTGAAAGTGAAATGCTCAAACTGCCAAATTGGCACCCCCAATCTCTTCAATTCCTCCTTGAACAACTTAGTCTATATAACCATTTGAGAGGACTTCACCTTTATTTAAATATCTATTGGTGCTTCAGCAAAGAGCTTAATCTGGAACGAACAATTTCACATATGATTTTTTTGCAGTTATTAAAATTATACTACTGAGGTATAATACTGTAAAGATAATTTATTAGGATAGAAAATTCAGAGACTCTGCTAATGTTTGTAATCTTCACTTCTTCAGTGTGTACTAACTCTTAGACATTCCAGCGGGATTATATGGAACGAGTATGAATGATAAACATGTTGCTCATGTATGTTGAGTTGTTTGGTTGTATCGCGGAGATGGCACATAGACGTGGTGTTTTATGTGAAGAAGAACGGCAGGCTACACATGTGAGTACCAGCCCATACCCAGCTCCTGCTACTTCCGCTCCACCATCACCTACTCGATGTCACTGGTCATGAACGCAGGCAACTGGCTGTCTGCCCCAACAACAACAACAGTTGTGCGGTGCTCATGGGACTCGCCGCCAACATCAAGGTCAGGACGTCCTGGCACGCTCGCTTTCCCGCTGCGTCCCTTGCTAGGCCAACAATATTGCACTCTTCTTGCCATCCATCCTAATCTTTTATTGATGATCATTTTGTTTCATTGCAGTCCTCTATCATTTACCTCTTATTCTACTATTTTGTCAGCAAGCTGAATCCATTCTTAATTCCGTTATTCCTAATTGGTTTTAGTTTACTGACTATAACTACTTTTACTGAATGGATTTCCATATGATTTTCATCTAATTCTCAGGTTCATCAAATTTTCATCCAATTTCCTTAGTTTAATCCTTTTATAGGCTTATTTTGGTGACTTTTATTTATTTATTTTGGAGTGTAAATAAGCATATGGTGAACTTTAGTTGATCCAATAAATTATCTTATTAACCAGAATAATGCATAAACTATTTTAGGCATTCTCGCTTTCGGGACTACTTTACTATCCCTGTCCGAGAGATGACAGCAATCTGACAGAGGTATAGTGTATTGCTAAAATTAGACAGTACTAAACATATCTACATCTTTCCTGATGGACAAGTATTTTCAGTTCCATTGTTAAACATCATCCATCAATATTGAATGACAAGGATCAAGGCGCTCAAGAAATGAAACAACCAACACTACACTCTGTGCCCTAAATGAGCAACAGCTACATGATTGCATGGTAAGAAATTTTGTGACTTCCATCTTTCCTACCTGCCTATGTTCAATGTATTGGTCAGATAATCTTCTCCACTCACTTTAAAAAAAATCAAGTTTCAGGGAGCACGTTACAGACTAAATGTTACACTTGCTGAGTTTTTCACTAAGAAAAACTGGTGGTAGCTAGCTTCCACCAAATGCTGCAAAAGAACATTCCCCGATGGAGATGCATATGAGGGCAAGAAATGCTCAGGCGTAACCGTAGGACCAAGGTACACCAATACTATTAGAAGTCTTCTTCCTACTCTTAACTTTGCAGAAGCTAACCATAAAATATATAAAGCTTCCCTAGATACAAGGTTGCGGACAATCCATATATTTTAGAGCCAGTCTAAATAGCAAGAAGAGGTGAAATGCTTCTTGTGGGAAATGCAACAGGCAACACAAATTACAGCTGACTGGAGTTATTAGTGCCTATTGTTGGCAAGAAAAATGCCATCACTGATGTCTCCTAACTCACTAGAGTAAAGTAATCTAATTTTTCACACTGTGGCAGTTGAACATATTAGTGATCAAACTGCTAGTGGCAGGCAAAATATGGACTTCGTGCCACTGCAGAACTAAGTGAAGATACCAGCTCAAACCACCCCTCCAACAAAAGAGCAAGAAAGGGCCACATACCGAGCCTCTATTTTGCTTTTAGAGGTGTTATTATAGGTTGTTGGTTCAGATCTTTAGTCCATCTATCTTATCTCAAATAGACATATCCATGTGTACTAATAACTTACTTTATGTGTGTAATTCGTTCTTCTACAAGAAGTTCATATTTTATACGAAAGATGATAACAATGTCACTCTTGCTTATGTAAAACATATTCTCTTCAGTCCAGGTGCCTTTTTCTAATATATGTTTGTAACTCATTCTTCGAAAAACAACTCAAAATTTCTTATTCTTCCCTGATGATTGCAGTTGTTAGTTGGTTTTTCATGTGGCACCTGGGTCAAGAGTTCGGTTCAAAAGTGTGTGACTCCAAGGTGCTCTATGCCGAACCCTGGGGCAATATTTCTAATTAGTTTCCGACTGGGGAGATGAAAGTCTGAGTGGAGGCAAATGCAGCTCCAGTATATTGACTAGGAATTTTTCTCCACTTTCCTCCACACTCATCGTTGTTTTTTTAAGTACAGATCATGTTAATTAACTTCATGTTTATAGTCCAGAATTTCTAAATCGAATGAAGGGTTCTCATTGGTAGCTGGCTGTCAATGCTCTTGTTTCACTAGAATATTAATACCATCTTTGTCACAGCTAAGACCATACTTTATAATAGTGCTCATCACGCTTTGTCTTTCAGAATTTTCGCAACCTGCTATGCTTGACTAGAACTACATTGGCAAGCAATGAATGCTAATGAACTGTAATATCAAGTATTGATATCTTTGTAGAACAAAGATAGGTGATATATGCCATATAAATTCCTGCATAGAGTCAACATTATCATATATATGCATGTATTACTAGCTCTGTTATTGTACCGCTTACTTTTCGCTCTGGACTTCTTCCACCCACAAAAGGATGTAAATACAGTAGTGATCTTTCTTCATAAGTCTTACTCTGCATTGTTCTTCACACTGCACTTGGCTAAGTAAATGGGACTGTGAAATGCAACAAAAATCTAAAATATACAAACCATCATGTCAAAAACGCGCGCAGCAACGTGCGCGAGGTCCTTCTAGTTCAGATTGATTCTGCAATCGTGAGATTGGTTTGCTTGTTTTGCTGTACGTGCGCAGCTGGTCGTCTCGCCGGAATCGCTGCTTCGTCTACGTCGGAAGTACACGGCGTTTTGGGGCTGGGCCAACAATTGGTATCAGAGCGGCGAGAGTACTGCCGGGTCTGGGCCAACAATTGGTATCAGAGCCTCGTGGAGGATCTCTTAGTAACGGGAGGTCATGACGAAGGAAGTGGGCGAGTCTTCCGGCGCCGCGGCGCCGGTGTCGACGCAGTATCCGCAGTACATCCGCGACAACTACACGGTGTGGGCGACCACGATGATGTGGGCGCTCGAGTCCAACGAAGTCTGGGAGGCTGTTGATCCCGGCGGCGACGAGTTCATGAAGGGCGCGCCGAAGTACCGCAAGGACCGACAGGCACTCACGGCCATCTGCTCGGTGATGCCGATGGACGTGAAGCAGCACCTAATCTCAAAGACATCTGCGAAGGAGGCGTGGGAGACGATCAAGACGCTGAATCTTGGTCATGCGCGTGTCCGCGAGGCGGCCCTACAAACCTTGCGAGAAGCGATACGAGAACCTGGAGATGGGAGTAGATGAGAAGCTGGACGCCTTCGCTTCGAGGGTCGCTACATTGGTCAATGGGATTCGCGCGTCGGACGAGAAGCTCGAGGAGATCTCGATCGTAAGGCGTTTCCTACGCGCGGCGCCGCCGCGTTACTTGCCCGTTGTTTCGGCGATCGAGCGAGTGCGTTGATCTCAAGACTCTCCACGATGGACAATTTGGTCGGACGGTTCAAGGCGCATGATGAGAGGATGAAGATCACCTACGGCGGCGAAGCAAAAGTGGAGGAGCACGTGATGCTTACGCGCGCCCAGTGGCAGGCAATGGCCGCAAGAGAGAAGAAGAGCAATGGAGCATCAAGTAGCGGTGGTTATCAAGAAGCTTCCCGCCCGGCGAAGAAGTCGGATGAGAAGCCGAAGAAGCCTAAGAAGAAGTTCGATAAAAAGAATCTTCGCTGCCATAAGTGCAACCAGCTCGGTCACTTCAAATCGGAGTGTCGCAACTCTCCGGAGAAGAAGGCTCTCTTGGCGAAGGAAGGAGATGATGGACCAATGATGTTGATGCTCGAGGTATGCGAGCTGAAGGACAACGTTGGATCAACTCCGCATGTGCCGGCTAGGGAGATCGTCACGCTCGAGGAAGACAAGGTTTTCCTTCATGACAAGGCGAGCATGAGGACATCGAGGCATGTCTGGTACCTCGACACAGGCGCAAGCAACCACATGACCGGCGACAAGGCTCAGTTTTCTGAGCTAGACCTCTCGGTGGGAGGAACGGTTCGGTTCGGCGATGGATCGACCGTTGGGATAGCAGGGCGAGGTACTGTCCTGTTTGAGTTGAAGAACGGCGGTCACAAGGTACTCACGGATGTGTACTATATCCCCAAGTTGAAGAGCAACATCATCAGTCTTGGTCAGCTCGCGGAGCGTGGATGCAAGATCGTGATCGAGGACGAGTTCTTATGGGGGTATGATCGTCAAAGGCAACTCATCATGAAGGTGGAGAGGGCGAGGAATCGACTCTACATCCTCAACCTGGATCGGGTGGATCCGGTATGCTTGATGTCAAGCATGGAAGACTCGGCGTGGAGGTGGCACGCGCGCTACGGGCATCTTAATTTCCAAGCTCTACGACAACTTGGACAGAAGGAGATGGTACGTGGCTTACCGTGTGTTGATCATGTTGAGCAGGTGTGCGACGGTTGTCTCATTGGGAAGCAAAGGCGAGCCCCGTTTCCAAGGGAGGGACAATATCGAGCAAGCAAGGTTCTTGAGTTGCTGCATGGAGACTTATGCGGACCAATCACGCTGGCGACCCCCGCCGGGAACAAGTACTTTTTGCTCATCGTCGACGACTTCAGTAGATACATGTGGGTTGTGTTGCTGAAGAGTAAGGATCAAGCTTTGCAAGCGTTTCGGATTGTGAAGATGGCGGCCGAGGTGGAGTCCGAGGCAAAGTTGAAGGCCCTCCGTACCGATCGGGGTGGGGAGTTCAAATCCAATGAATTCAAGGCGTTTTGTGAAGCTCATGGGATCCAGCGGTACCTTACCGCGCCATATTCACCGCAGCAAAACGGTGTTGTGGAGAGAAGGAACCAAACCGTGGTGGCCATGGCACGTAGCATGATGAAAAGCAAAGGCGTGCCGGGCAGGTTTTGGGGCGAGGCGGTCACGACGGCCGTCTATTTGCTGAATAGGGCGCCAACTAAGAGCGTGGTTGGTATGACTCCGTACGAAGCATGGTACGGACGCAAGCCCTCGGTTGATCATCTTCGCACTTTCGGGTGCGTGGCGCATGTGAAGACGGTGGCCGGGCATACTAGCAAGTTGGCGGATCGAAGTACTCCAATGGTCATGATCGGCTATGAAGCCGGTTCGAAGGTGTATCGCGCATATAATCCAATGAACAAGAAGTTGGTGGTGACGCGCGACGTCGTCTTCGAGGAGGAGAAATCATGGAATTGGGGCTCCGCGGAACCGGTACAATCAATTTCTGATGAAATTTTTACTGTAGTCTACAGTGATTCGCATGCAGATGATCAAGAAACGTCTCGTGGCGTTGCGGATAGCGCTGGTTCAGAGGATGCAGGTCCGGGCGCAAGCAGCGGCAGCGTTGCACCTGGAGGCTCGACAGCTAACGATAGTGGCAGTGAGCCGAGCGACTCGCCTGGAGGTGTCTCTCCGCGCGGGAGACCTGGAGCGAGCAGCAGCAGCAACTCGAGCGCTTCGCCTGGAGAAGCTCCTCCGTACGGGAGCACATCACGTGGAGGCTCATCACCAAGACGTGATCCAGAAGGAGCAGGGACGAGTGAGCTTGGTCAGCCTGAAGGCCATGCATCGCCAGGAAGCGGCGCCTATCCAGGATCGGACGTAGGTGACGGATTCGCGTCGCCAGCAGGCAGTATATCCTCTGGAAAATCGTCAGCTCGTGAAGGTTCTGCCGACGCAGAAGCAAGCGCGAGTACGTCAGCTCCGGGGTCTCCTTCTGCTGCAATGGAAAGGAGACGTCCGCCTACTCCGGAAAAATTCCGAAGCGTATTGGAGTTGTATCCGCCGGAGACCCTTCGCACAACGCGTGCGCGAGGGAGAGGACAAGGTCGGTGTTTACTCACCGAGGAGCCGACGAAGTTCGAGGACGCAAACACGGAGGAGTGTTGGCGTCGTGCTATGGATGAGGAGTTGGTGTCGATCCGTGACAACAATACATGGAGGCTTGTCGATCTACTCAACGGCCAAAAAGCCATAGGGCTCAAGTGGGTGTACAAGATCAAGAAGGATGCCGAAGGGAATTTGGTGAAACACAAAGCAAGGCTAGTGGCCAAGGGCTACGTGCAAGAGCAAGGTGTGGATTTCGAAGAAGTGTTCGCTCCCGTTGCAAGGATGGAATCGGTGAGATTAATTATCGCTCTCGCGGCTCAAGAATCTTGGAAATTGCATCACATGGATGTGAAATCCGCGTTTTTGAATGGAGAGTTGGAAGAAGAAGTCTATGTGAGGCAACCACCGGGATTCGTCAAGAGAGGAGAGGAACACAAGGTATTGAAGCTACACAAGGCGTTGTACGGGCTACGGCAGGCCCCTCGGGCGTGGAACATCAAGCTTGATCGTACATTGATCTCTCTCGGATTCGAGAAGAGCCCACTGGACTTGGCCTATTCCGTTGGCATTGTGAGTCGCTACATGGAAGCGCCCACAACAGAACATTGGGCAGCGGTAAAGCATATACTCAGGTACATCAAAGGGACAACTGACTATGGTATTGTCTATTTGAAGGAGAAGGGGAAGGTGAAGATACTTGGCTATAGTGACAGCGACATGGCAGGCGATGTTGATGACCGTAAGAGTACCTCGGGCGTGGCATATTTCCTTGGAAATAGCATCGTAAGTTGGCTATCACAGAAGCAAAAGGTAGTTGCATTATCTTCCTGTGAAGCTGAGTATATAGCAGCTGCAACCGCGGCGTGTCAAGGTGTGTGGCTAGGAAGGCTACTCGGTGACCTCATGAACGAGGAAGCGGAAAGGGTGGTGCTTAATGTTGACAATAAGTCTACAATCTCTTTGTGCAAGAATCCGGTACACCATGACAGGAGTAAGCACATTGATACCAGGTATCACTACATACGGGAGTGTGTAGAGGAGAGCAAGATTGATGTCAACTATGTTCGCACCGATGATCAGCTTGCAGATATTCTGACCAAGTCTTTGGGTCGACTGAAGTTCTTGGAGATGCGACGAAGGATCGGCGTCCAAGCTGTGAAGACGAGCACATCGTGCTTAGGGGGGTGATTGTTAGAACTAATCACTCTCGACATCGGCAAGATGTCGTGTGCGTCGTAGTTTCCGTATACGTCTAGGAGAGTCTAAACCGGATTTAGAACCGGGTCGGCGTCGTGTTGGGTTTGTACCGTGTTGGACGCTGAGTACACCACCGAGTAGGAGTCAGGTTAGCCGTGTATAAGTATACGTGTAACCAGCACTTGTAAACCACCACATCGTGAATCAATAAAGTCAGGCTCGATACGGGCCTGTGGCTATACATCGTTTCGTGAGTACGTGCATACTAGTTCAGATTGATTCTGCAATCGTGAGATTGGTTTGCTTGTTTTTGCTGTACGTGCGCAGGTGGTCGTCTCGCCGGAATCGCTGCTTCGTCTACGTCGGAAGTACACGGCGTTTTGGGGCTGGGCCAACACGCTACGCTGGCCGGCAAGGTGCCCCATTGAAGTCTATGATCTGGACGACGTCGTCCTCCATAAACCCGCGCCGGATGCCGGTTGATGAGCCCGTCCTCTCTATATTCATCCATGCTGCAGCTGATTCTCTTAAGTTGGCGGCGGCCTCCTCGCTGGCTATGTATGCTTGCTGTCTCGATCTCCAGGCCGGCGGCTGAGATAAGATGATAGTTTTTTCTAAGGATAGTGCTGAGCGTCCCCGGGGATCAAATCCGCCGATCCCCCGGGTCCGGAGCCGTAGGATGTATGATCAGGAACCATCCGCCAAGTCAACGCTCAAGCGAACCGAAAAAAAAGCACGCACAAGAAGGGATCGTGAAGCGCCATCCTCCTGTGACTGCCGTGGGCTGCTGCTGACTTCGCCGGCAGCACCAGCGCCTTCGCCGGCCGCACCGCTGACCTCGCCGGCAGCACCAGCGCCCTCGCCGGCCGCACCGCCTTCCTCGCCGACAACAACGCCGTCCCTGCGCCTCGGTCGTAGCATCGACGGCGACCATGGAAGCACGTCTTGCAGCGAGGACCCCGGTAGGCGGTAGACGGCAACGTTGTCGTCGGCCATAGAACCGAGCTGCGGCCGTAGTATGTTTCGCCATGGCTGCTCGCAAAGTGGTCGTCGGCCTTCCATTGTAGCATCGACGATACACCGATGTAGCAACGGCGGTCGGAGTTAGTAGCACCAACCGCTGAAATTTGCGGCAATGGTGGGCGTCGCTTGTCGGCAAGCAACGACGGAGCGTATGGCGGCAACGGCCGGTGCCGACGGCCGACGGTAACATCGGCCGGCAGCAACATCACGCGCGGACGGCAACGAACGGCCGCCGCGAAGGTAGCATCGGCGGGCACCGTCGGTAGCATCGGCCGACTAGCAACGTCGAGCGCGGAAGGTAGCAACGGCCATTGCCGACGGTAGCATCAGCGAGCACCGTCGGTAGCATCCTTGCATCCAGCAGAGAGGACCATGAAGGGAGGAAGGAAGGGACGAGGGAGGGGATGAGGCCGACGCCACCCGGAGTGGAGGGCGGCGAGACGAACTCATGGAGGTGTGGGCCAATGAAAAAGTGGTGCGCGCCGACCGAGCCCATGGAGATGGAGGCCGGCGGCTGGGCGAGTTCTCGGAACTGTGTTCCTGGCAGGGATTTTTTTCTCGGCCGAGATTTCCGAAATCTCGCCGGAAACCAGTTTTCTCGTCCCCCTGCGAGAAATCTATTACCTAATAATAAAAACAAAAGAGCTTCTTGTTGGTCCGTTTTTTGTTACCCCTAAAGTTGATCAAAATTACACCCCACTGCCACCGCTTAGTCAGGAAATAACGGTTCAGTATTTTGTTTGGGCCGCACGACTCGCAAACTGGGCCGAGAGCGGCAGGCGTGACGCGACATAAGCAAAAGCAGAGGGACGTCTCAGCAGCCAACGACATCTGCGACGGCTCAGAGCATCGCTCAATTTCTCCGGAAATGCAATGCTACATACACGTGGGCGTCCCGGGCTTATCCCGGACGTCCAATCATGTGTTGCGATGCATACAACCTCTCTTTGCATTTTGTAGAGAACACCCTGAGTTATATTTTTTTCATGTCAGTAAGTCCCTATCGTTTTACATAACAAATCCCTGTCATTGCATTTTATAGAACGTGTACAGAATCATTGGATGCTAGCAGCTCCATGATGTTAAAAAAAGATGGAGATTTCCCTACCATCATTTATGTATCTTGATTGGTCTAGATTTTTTCCTGAATTTTTGCAACATTAGGTAGACGAAAAATACTAATGGACTGGGGAAAAAGGAAAGGGAGATTCAGATCCGCAAATCACGAAGGAAAATTCGTGAATCCATCAAATCTATTTCCAGAAGTAAGAAAAAAATCCATCAAATCTATTTCCAGAAGGAAAAACACAACTATCCATGAATCCATCAAATCTATTTCCAGAAGTAAGAAAAAAAATCTACGGATCTGAGCACTGAGGTATGAAACATCAAAACAATTTCCAATCTCCATGGTGAGTTCTCTCCTCCGCCATGGAATGGCTCAGCGCCGAATACTCTGCGGATATGCGCGGAGAGGATGATGAGCGGCTGGGCCACGACCGCGCTCCGGCCTCGCGCCGGCCCCGGCGCCGGCGATGTCGGCCTTCCGGATCAGAGATGGTGGAGATGTTTCCTCGCTGTCAGTCATGGTGTTCGGCGAGCCTCGAACAGACGGAGGTGGGGAAGGCTTTGGGAGGAAAGAGGTCAGGGGAGGGAGACGCAGAGCGGTGAGACAACCAGAGGTGGGATGAAGTGTACATGTGGAATGAGGTGGGACAAAATGTACATGTACATGTTAGCTGCCATGGGAGTGGGAAGATGGACTATGTACAGGATGTGGATGTAAAACAACCATTCACGAATCTTGAAGCTCCCGTGACCACTGGATAAGCCAGTGACACCCACCTATATGGAGAAAAACTGCGTTGCAATTTCTCGGCTCAGGATGTAAGTGGCGCGTCCGCTGGACATTTTCTCGGCTCGCCGTGCTGATTGCTCCCACCGAAGAAATTGAGCGATGCTCTGAGCCGAGAAAATAGACAACGCTATCTCGGACTCCGGTGGCCGGCGTTTGCGTCGTCTCCATCCAGAGCGCTCGTGCGACGCGGCCCAGATAGCGGCAGGGAAGAGCCGCGTCCAATCGATGTGCATCATGCGGTCAAGTAGAGTCCCTATGCGCGCAGAGAGACCGAGATTCAACGGAATCGAGCTTCATTCGCTAAAATATCACGGACTGAACGAGGTCCGGACGAAAACCCGGCCACCCCACGCCGTGGACACCATTACAGCACCCCCAAGCTAACGGATCTAGCAGGACAACGACCAGAGCGAGACCAACGCCGGCCACCCAGCGCCGAGGCACACAGCTGCTGGCCTGAGTGTCCCACCGATGACCTCCCTACCAGCGATCTGCAGGGGCAGGTGGCGTTCGAGTTGTCATGGTACAGGCTGCTTCTGTTGCCGCTGAATTCAGTTCAAATCCGTGCCAGACAACAGGTAGGACTCCCTCTAACAGATTCCACTTCCCTGACCATGTGTTTCCCTCATGCTTTCTCTAACTGAAATATCCAATGGCTTATCTTTAAAAGAACTTGCAACAGGAAAAGTAATCGTCAGATGTGGGTGCAAGTAGGTTTCACAAGTACCACTAAAAGTAAAACCGTTGTTCCCATCAATTGCTTTACTATGTTTTGTAAAAGAAAAGGTATGTGTTGATGCATACTGAATTGGTTGGTTTAATCCAGCAACTTGCGTGTATAAGCTCGTTGGTAGCAGTATGTCAAAGTGTAGATACTTTGACCTTGATAAATTAGCTGAGGTTTGCTTGGCGTATCTTTAGTGTGTATAATTCTATCCCATTAATTTGAATGATACTAACAAATTCTTGGCTATATAAGTGATTGCGTCACTTGTTAATCTCTGGAAAATAAATGTTATATGGAACTGTTTCTTCGGTACAGAAGTTAAACAAGGATATTTTTGATACCGTCTATTTGATTCCCTTTAGGAGATCCTTATGAAGCTGACGTTGGGAGCTCGGCCAACAAGGTTTGTGTAATATCTCTAAAGTTGTCTATCTGTATGTCAAACACAGTATGTGATTATGTTAGATTATTTGTTTTTTTTTTGCTCGGCAACAATGGTGAGGTATTCAAGGAGATATTATTAGCTTTTAGTATGATCGACATACTCTATCCGTCCCACAAAGATTTTCTGAGACATGTCAAAATTTGGATGTATCTACATACAATCTTCGTGGGACGGATGGAGTATTAGTAACTATGGAGAACTGCTCAACATGTGATATGCCCTTTCCAGCTCCCACTAATATATTCTCATTAATTAAATAGTGAGATTAATTAGAAGAATTGGCGTAGATTTTTTAATCCCGCTGCAACGCACGGACAAATTTACTAGTACTGATAGCGTTCAAAAAAATTCGGACTGATTTAAAATTTAATTTCCAAGAAAGGTCAAATAAACGTCGAAAGGCAATTGTAAGAACATATAACTCTAAGGCCTGGTGGTAATGTGCACCGTGGCTTTGTTCCGAGGTCTCTGGTTCGAATTCTTCGGGTTACACGTTTATTTTTTCGGCAGTTTAGTCTCACGCGGGGCACAATTTTTTTGAAAAAGCCCATACTCGCAATCGCGGGGAATCGAGCTTACGACCTGTTGGTTTAGGGCGCAACGCTCCGACCACTCGACCAGCAAAGAGTATTGTACAAATTGGATGGAAGTTTTATTTGTTTTGGCTCAAAAAAAATTTGAATTCAAAATTCGTTTGAATCAACTCGGTCGGTAAATGATGGGGGAATACCTCGGCAATGCCTACGTATTGTAGACTAGGGTTTCGGGAGAGCAACGATGGAGATTCCGGGAGCGAGATTAGGCACACGACGTACCCAGCTTCGGGTCCCCTCGGTGGAGGATCCCTACGTGCTGCTAGCAATCCACTATATGATCACAGTATGTTTACATGGTGTCGCCATATGCGGAGCTATGTTGTCTATCTCTATGTCTATATGTTGTCTCTCTTATTTCGGGTGCCCTGGCTAGCTTTATATATGCAACCAGCCTAGGGTTTTACAAGAGTCCTAGTCGACTACTTCTTCGGGTTGCCTTGTTGGGCCTTCTCCATATTGGGTCTCCTCCATATTGGGCCGAGCCAGGTATACTAATAATGGGTACCCGAAGGGTATGCCCATGTCAGTAGCCCCGAGTTTATGGGGAAGTCGAAGACTTGCGTAGAAACTCCAAGCATAACCATCTCCGAAGTCGAAGAAATACAAGGCGAGGTCCATGTCGTAGATCATGTGTAGCGTAGATGATGTCGACGATTCTTGAAATTATCGGGTGCGCGGCAGCGCTCCCGATGGGAGTAGCCCCCGAGTCTATGGGCAAGTGCTTGCACTTGGGCATAGACTCAAGTTGTACTACTCGATGAAGAAATTAACTACATTTCCGGAGAACTTGATGAAATCCATGTGCTCCCGATGGGAGTAGGCTCCACTCGAGTTGTAGAATCGAGTTGAGTCTACAAACCTTGATTGTCATAGATGCTGTCGAAGTTATTTTCCTATCGGGTGCGCGACCAGCGCTCCCGATGGGAGTAGCCCCCGAGGCTACAACCAAGTGTTTGCACTTGGGTGTAGGCTCAACTTGCTTTTAATCGACACCATAATTTTTCCTCTTTCTTGTATCTTATCGGGAGGCTGAACAATACTCTCGATAAGAGTAGCCCCCGAGCCTATGCACAGGTGCTTGCACCTAGGCACAGGCTCGAGTTGTACTACTCGATAAAGAACTTGGCGCAGCCCCTCTTTTTATCGACTCCAGGCCGTTGCTATTTTTACTTGACATCCATATCTATATTGTACAGGGATAATGGTAATTGGGGCTAGTTCATCTGACGGATCAGGTACTAGTTAACTGCTCTAGTGGCAATCCGCAAAAACCTACTTCAAGATCACGTCCCTGGACATGATCTCGGGATACTCGGTGTAAACTTCGACAGTGCCGCTTAAGGTCTTACCATTCCGTCGAGTCCCGATCATATTTATCGGGTACCTAACGCGTCCGTTAAGATTTTTCTTCGTATCTGTTGATACGGAAAAAAGTAGCAGAGCGCAGTCTTTGGCGATGCCACGCCACACAGAACGGATCTGGGGTCTTACCTTCGCAAAGTTTTGCGGCATTCAGAAATTGTTCGCAACTTTAGCGTTCTGAGAATATATTGTCGAGTGCCTTGTTCGGCTGATGCAATGACCCATTTTGCGGGTTCTTCTATTTTTCTCTCGGGCTTGATAAGACAGCCGAATATATTGGTTCTTCTATATTGTCGGATACATCACCGATGCTCTTGCTCGGAACAAATGACGAGTCAATGGACCCGAAGATTTGCCCATCCTCTCTCTTCTTCTTCTTCTTCTTTTTTTTTTTTTTGGTTCCTCCTTGATGAAAATTTCGTCAAGTTCTTTTTTCTTCGGGTCCTCCTTGAGGACAATTCTTCGGATCCTTTTTAAGGAAAATACTTCGGGTCCTTATTGAGGATACTTTCTTCGGGACCTCCCTGAGTATAATTCTTCGGGATCTCCTTGAGGACAATTCTTTGAGACCTCCTTGAGGAAAATTTCTTCGGCTTCATCCTCGAAGACAATTCTTCGGGTTCCTCCTTCAGGGAAATTCTTCGGGTTCCTCCTTGAGGATAATTTTTCGAGACCTCCTGCACAAATAAACAAACTTTTTCTATCTTTCCCTTGACTCTCTTTTTCACATGCGGTGTCAGATGCTCAGATTCGATAATATGTAAAGTGAATATACGCCGCGCAGCCCCCGAGCATCGGGTGCGGCAAAAGTAGATGATAATCAACTTTGTGTAAGATAAAGGAACACTTAGCTTTATTGAGTACGATGGAGTCGACGCACGATGAAGTCTTCGACTGCATAGAGGAAGTCGAACCGAAGTAGAAACCACCAAATAGCGATAATAGATGCCGCCAAATTGTTGATGAAGAAATAGCCGAGCCCCCGAGCGCTGCTGGGGTGACATTATGATTGTTACTTAGATGCTGTGTCGCAGTTGCGACCCAAGGCGAAGTCATGGTCGAGCCCCCGAGTGTTAGCCGTGATGTCGGAAGAAGTTGACGGAGTCGCGGCGTCATATAAGGTGAAGCCATTTAGGATGAAGCCATAGACAATAATATATGAAGATGAATCCCGGATGAAGTATTTGAGATGAATCCATATTGAAGATTACGCCATTAAATATAGAGCATATATTGAAGATAAATCCATCGATATCATAGAGGATGAATCCATTGGCCCGAAGAATCCAGTAATAACCGTAGAAGATGAATCCGCTGATATCATAGAAGATGAATCCATTGACTCGAAGAATCCAGTAATAACCATAGAAGATGAATCCGCTGATATTATAGAGGATGAATCCATTGACCCGAAGAAAATAGTTTTAGTAATAACCATAGAAGATGAATCCGCTAATATCATAGAAGATGAATCCATTGACTCGAAGAATCCAGTAATAACCATAGAAGATGAATCCGCTGATATTATAGAGGATGAATCCATTAACCCGAAGAAAATAGTTTCAGTAATAACCATAGAAGATGAGTCCATTGACCCGGAAATACATCGGGTAGTATTGTATATGTGAACCAATTATTAACCAAAGAAAACCAATCCAGTGATCCGAAGAAATTAAATCCACTGAGCCGAAGAACATAAAGCCACTAGGTCGAAGAAAATAATTCCACTAAGCCGAAGAAGATATATCCAGAGCCGAAGAAAAGAAAATCACCAAGTAACCGAATATATTTGTGATAACGGAGTAATGGCGCAGCCCCCGGTGTTTGGGTGAATTTTACTGTAGTAATGTAATGATGCAACCCACGAGTATTCGAGTTTGGCGAAAATAAATAATAACTGACTTCTTTGCAGAGAAACACTTAGCTTTTTTATCGGCTGCAGCGGCGCCTGACCGGAAGTAGTCGATGTAGTCACACGACGCCTGGTCGAAAGTAGTCAATGAAGAGGGCGCAGCCGATGTGTCGGGTCCACGACGGCGATCCCTCGGGCATATCAAATGCGCGTTGTTAAGTGCGCGACAGTGGACGCGTGATGGTGAACGGTATTGACACAGTAAAGTAATCGAAGCTTATTTCTGATCTGCAGTTATGTTACGGCGCAAAAAACTGCGCGCAAATAATAGCACGGACCAAAAATATTTGGCCCAAAATAAATTTGCAAAGAGTACTGTACTGAAAATATAGCACCTTGTAGTTTTTGTGTCGGAAATCGAGAGTTCGCCACAAACGAGTATGCCCTCGCAGGTCCATACTGGCGAATCCACGAGTGGTCAAGTCTTGATCAATTACGTCGGGTGGCGAAGATCTGAAGTATGTAGCCATTATTTTTATGCCATCTTGATTCTGTGAATTTGCTCCCGCCGATGCCCATCTTCTGATTGGTATGCTAATTCTGAACCCGGCCGGTGCGGCACGTGAAGACGTCATCGTGGCCTGATGTGCCAGCCAAGAACTGAATTGTCCTTGAAATAAACGCGATGTATGGTAGTGCTAGAAGCAGTCCCGAGAGATTCCCTTGCAAGCAGCCAATTCCGTTTCTTCTTTTTTCTTTGCCACACACGATCTGTTGTGAAACTGATCTTTCACCTTTGAATGAAACAAACTGGAAGTTGATCGTACTCTCAATACGGAAGCAATCTCTCTGTCTGTCGCAGATGAAGAGCCCAACGAATAGCTTTGTCGTCGTTCGCTTGATTTCGCTCCGCGCACGAAAAAGTTTAGCCATCCGTCGGATGAAGTTGTTGACGATGAATTCCCAGATCTTCAGATGCGATTGTTCATGATGAAGGATCTCGCCCAGATAACAAAATCCAGTCGTCGCTATTCCCCACGGACGGCGCCAATTGACGGGGGAATACCTCGGCAATGCCTACGTATTGTAGACTAGGGTTTCGGGAGAGCGACGATGGAGATTCCGGGAGCGAGATTAGGCACACGACGTACCCAGCTTCGGGTCCCCTCGGTGGAGGATCCCTACGTGCTGCTAGCAATCCACTATATGATCACAATATGTTTACATGGCGTCGCCATATGCGGAGCTATGTTGTCTCTCTCTATGTCTATATGTTTTCCTCTCTCTTTCGGGTGCCCTGGCTAGCTTTATATATGCAACCAGCCTAGGGTTTTACAAGAGTCCTAGTCGACTACTTCTTCGGGTTGCCTTGTTGGGCCTTCTCCATATTGGGTCTCCTCCATATTGGGCCGAGACAGGTATACTAATAATGGGTACCCGAAGGGTATGTCCATGTCAGTAAATGACCGAGATTTCCGAGATTTCGCGGTAACCAGTAATTCCGGTGCCCTCCGGTAAAAAAAGTGGCCCCAGAAAAAAAAACCTTGGCAGTAACACACATTTGTTGTATGAGGCGACATGCCATGCATCCCACTAGGATCCATGGCGTTGGTCGCTAGCCAGGGCGGCATGCGGTGCAAGCCGATGTGCCTCGAGTTGGGCAAAGCCTAAGTATCGGCAAAGCGGAGGGGTCGATAGTGCCAACGAACAGGAAAATAGATGTGCCGACAATCAAAGAATAAAATGAGCTGGAGACGTGCATTCTTCAAATGTTGACGGTTAGCCGGCAGGCACGTAAGTGGAATGAGTGATGCCCCATGGAATTTTTCTTGCGGGTCGTCTTCCTCCATCTTCACCACCAACGCCATCTACGGCGCCGGTGGGAGCTCGAAGACAAGGACGCTGCGGAAGGGGAGGATGCACGGCGGTGGCGGTAGCGGTCCGACTGCCGCCGGCCGAAGGCGGGCGGCCGACACCGTGGTTGCGGTAGCGGTAGCTACCGCGGATGTGCGCCGCGTCGGAGAGGACCTTCTCCTCCTCCGTCTTCTCGACGGCTGCGGGAGGTGGTTCCGCCGCGGCCTATCTGGCTGCCCCCGCGCCCATTCCCCTTCACCATCGTTGCCGGCGGGAGTTGGGGATGGTAGATCTACGCATGGGTGGATCGATTGCTCGCCGGCGGGGAGCAATTGCTCGTCGGCGGGAGGCGGAGAGGCGGAGGAGCGGATGGGATTTGGCCCCCATCCGCCGCGCCGACCGCTATATATGCGGGCTTTTCGGGGGTTTGGGTTGCGGCATGGATCTGTTGTCTAGGACGGACCCCCGATGCGGGGTCCGGTCTCGGCCAAAAAACGGCCTAAACCCCATATCGGTTCCAAGTTGCGTTTCTAGGCCGATATGGGGGGTCTGCTAGAGATGCTCTAAGCTCACCAATAGTTAGATGTGGAGTCCATCGACAAGTAGAGAAATACAACGAGGTTTTTTGTTAGTTGTTGTCATGGTATATTTACCGGAACTTTTTTTTAGATCTATTTGCCACATTTTTGTATCAACACTACAAGTTAAGAGGCAACAACCTTGAAAAGAAGGAGCCCAATAGCGAAAGCTGATAGAAGTTGATGGAATGAAATATATTAGTCAGATGTTATGTGTAATGTCCCAGGTTTATAGACGATCGAGGGGTAGATTTTAGAAAGGGATGTGCATTGCATGGTAAATTCTGGGGAAATTTCGCGCTTTTAAACAAAAACTGCATCGAAGGGGGACAAGTTTCTCTCTCGACACCTTACAGGGTTAGGGTTTCGAGAGTGCGACAAACTTGCATCTCACTTAACTAGTTTAGGGTTTTGAGAAGAGATGGGAGAGTTTGCATCAAACTTAAGTTGCATGATTGAATTCTAAATTAAGTGCCATGGTTGAATTCAAACCAAAGTTGCATTTGAATTTCAAATTCAAACATTAAATAATTACCCTAAATATTTGAATTGTGAGGAAATTCATTAAGTAAATAATATATAACACACATTATGAATAAGTTAAACATTAAGACAAGCTCATTAGAGAAAACCTTGAGCTTTATTGATTAACCCACAAGATACATTGTCTTTACAATATTCAAAATGGAAATAAATAAATATTACATTACATTACAAGAATTGGAGAAATTGAAAAAAATAAAAGAAAATAAAAAGAAAAGTACATGGATGTATCCTCGTCTAAATACTACAAGATCATCCTCACTTAATCTTGGATTTGATGAACTCCATATCCATTTTGATCAATTGTTGATCCATGCACATAATAAAAACCAAAAAGAAGTTATGCCAAGTGGCATAGCCACTTGGCAGGTTAGAAAAATAAGGAAAATAAGGGGATATGGATCAGCTCTGCCGAGCTGATCATCTCTCAGCCAAGTGCAAAGTATCAGGTGCACACACACACACACAGGCAGCTCACACTGCATGTGTGCATGCTGTACAACACACAAGCCAGAGAGGAGTCACCAAGGGTGGCCAGGCCAAGCCGTCGACCGAGGAGAGCAAGAGAGCACCATATATAACCTTTTCAGAGCCAAACCCTAGCCATTTGCTTCATCCATCGACAAGCAACAGGGTAAGTCACCAAGAACACCAAGAACAGCTAGAACAAGAAGAACAGCCAGTGCTGTTCAACCTGTCCAACCTCACCACTGAACCAAATCAAGTTCACCAGGAGGAGCAGGGCAAGTAAATCAACCACAAGAACAACACAGAAGCAATCCTCTACCCCAACACTCATTTTCTAGGAGCTGGAGTGAGGTATACACAAAAGAACCTGAGCAAACACATGCTTTGCTCATCAATAAGCATACACATGCATCACAGAATCAAATAAGGGTAGGAAACCCTGGATGTATCATCACTTGGTTGCAAAACCATTTGGTGCCGATAAATAAAGCAAAGGCTAGAAGGAAAACAACCAAGGGAACACCGGTTGTGTCAACACGAAGTGACACAACCGAGAGAAATCCATCATGGATTTGATCCTAATTAGCCATTCCAAGTCACCAAGCACCTAACAGTCTAGCTACACCATCGAATGGTAGAAATACAAGTTTCTACCGGTATTGTCAACATCAAAAGGCTTCGGCAGTCAAACATGATCGGTCGAAAGCATTTGTCCATACACGACAAGCCATAGAAAGGGGAGCTACCCTTGACAGACATCACAGATGTTGCCGGGGCTACCTCAACCCACAAGCCAACACTTAGAACCACCACATCATCACCAGAAAGGTTCAGTAGTGGGCTAGGGTACCCAACCAGTGGTTGGCATCCAGCTAGCCCTAACAAATTCATTGAAATGATCATCACTGAATCCAGGGGCGGAGCCCAATGGGCCGAACCTGATGCACAGGCATCAGGGTAAAAAATTTTTTTACTAGTACTTACCATTAGAAATCGGCCTGTGCATCAGGGTGGGCCGGGAGCTGCGCATCAGGGTGGGCTTCGCGCTCCGCAAGAAGGGCCCAAGGCCACTCGGCGCTGGCTTTCCCGCACGCCCGCGGAAGCCATCGCTATGGACGCACGCCCCACGTCCAGGAACGTCCTCAGGCGTGACCAATCCAATCGAATCGATCGAGAACGAATAGCCTTGGCGCAGGCGCGCAGCCACGCAAAGCAGAAGCAGGAACCTGGGGCATCCAGCCGGGCAGGCCGTAGGCTGCATCTGATCTAATCTCCTCCAAGCGGGCAGCTGATCCAATCTCCTCCAGGTCTGCAACTCTGCTCACGGTAAATCGGTAATACAAGTTCAGTTGTAGCGAATTTCGTCTGCTCTGTGACTCGGCAAGTAGATCCGATCGGCAATTCATAAAGTCTCGCATATGTAATTCCTCCCGTTAGTAGATACCTAGTTTCTCTTCTATTTTGTTGCGAAAATTGCTGCTAAAGTGGTAATAGATGATGTCTACTGGTAATTGTGACTAGGATTTATGTACACTGTATATACATTCTTCTTAGAAGAATTCTACTTACATTTTTCTTAGACGAATTCTGAATTATTTGTTATCAAATATAGGCACATTATGGACAGGTATCTCACCAAAAGAAAAGCATCATCACAAGATGTTCCGGGAGATATGAATTGGAAAGAGGAGATTCAGTATGATCCGGGCAAGAGGAAATTGATAGAACATTATCATCCCAATTTGAAAGAAATGGTAAGAAGAAAGTACTTGGTTAATGGTCCTTGTCAGCCAAGAGATATTGCTTTTAAGTACTCAATGTTTGGGGAAAAAAAGAGAAGGTTCAGTCCTAATTGGTTTGATGACTATGGAAGCTGGCTTGAATATAGTGAATGGAAGGATAAAGCATACTGTTTTTGTTGTTTCTTGTTTAGAGACCGTGGCAACAAGAAGGAAGCTGGGTACGAGGCATTTGTTGTCAATGGTTGGGATAGCTGGAACACTCCGGCGAGGCTAAAAGATCATGTTGGTGATGTCGATAGTATCCATAATCAAGCAATGAAAAAATGTATTGATTTGCTAAGAAGAGACCAACACATTGATGTTGCTATTAACATTCAAAGTGATGCTGCCAAGAAGGCTTATTTTACTCGACTAAATGCCGCAATTGACACAGCTAGATTGTTGCTTAAGCAAGGATTGCCTTTTCGAGGCCATGATGAGTCGGAGAACTCGCACAATAAAGGTAATTTCTTGGAAGTTCGTGACTTCTTAGCTGAGCATGATCCAGTTGTAGGAAAGGTCGTAGGAAAAGATGCGACAGAAAAAGCTAAGATGATTGCTCCGGAGGTCCAAAAAGATATCGCTGAAGGTTTTGCACATGTGATAGTGCAATCTATTCTCAAAGAAGTTGGCAATAATGTGTTTTGTTTGCTTATTGATGAATCCAGGGATGTCTC
The DNA here is from genome assembly GCF_022539505.1 of Lolium rigidum. Taxonomy (NCBI): domain Eukaryota; kingdom Viridiplantae; phylum Streptophyta; class Magnoliopsida; order Poales; family Poaceae; genus Lolium; species Lolium rigidum. The sequence goes on from NC_061508.1 coordinate 274,739,541, forward strand.
TTGCAAGGAACAGATGGCAGTGGTCTTACGGTATGTTGACAGTTCTGGAGATTCTAAAGAAAGTTTTGTTGGTCTTGTTCATGTGAAAGAAACAACTTCTTCATACCTCAAGAATGTGATTGATTCTCTATTTGCAAAATACAAGTTGAGTTACAGTCAAGTTAGAGGACAAGGATATGATGGTGCTAGTAATATGTCAGGTTAGTTCAATGGCCTCAAATCACTGATAATGAGAGAAAATAGCACAGCTTATTATGTTCACTGCTTTGCTCACCAGCTTCAGTTAGTTGTTGTGGTCGTGGTAAGAAAACATAAAGAGGTTAGTAATTTCTTTAGTATGATTACTACCTTGTTAAATGTGGTGGGTGGATCTCGCCAAGCGTAGGGACATGATTAGAGATATCAATCTGGAAGAAATGAGCAAAGCTTTAGGATGTGGACAGACTTACAACCTATGCACAGGACTAAATCAAGAGCAATGCCTTCGGAGACCGGAGATACTCGTTGGGGTTCACATGGTAAAACACTTAAGAGCTTAATTGACTTGTTCCGTTCAAGTAATTAAAGTTCTAGAATTTGTGGGAGAAGAAGATACAGACAGAACAAATAGAGACCAAGCAAATGGTCTTCTAGTGTACTTTCAGTCTTTTGATTTTGTCTTCTATTTGCATCTCATGCTGTCAATTCTTACAACTACGAACACATTGTCATTAGCATTGCAGCGGAAGGATCAAGACATAGTAAATGCCATGAAATGTGTGAAGTGTAACGGCCCCGGGTAGCACCCCTATCAGATTTGGTTGTTCTTTTCGTTTTTTATGCATCATCATGACATCATGCATGCATCATACCGATGTTTTGACAAAATAGAAATTATTTTTTTGTTACACCCTATTTTATTCCTTTCTTGTATGGTATATGAAATCCGCCTCAATTCTTTTCTTATTTAACAAAACCCTAAAACCGAATATTTAAATTCTTGCAAAATTGTTTTGGTTCAATAATAAATATTTTCCAAGTTTTGGATCCTCTCTTCTCGTTTTCTTTATGTCATCCTGTCTCTTCCGTGTCCATCTTTTCCATCTCCCTTATCTTTGTTCTATCCTAATTAAATTCTTTCAACTCTTAAAGGGCTGTGTGGACATCTTTTGATCAATCTCACGTTGAGCCCAATAAAATCTCCACGTAAACAGCCAGAGCCCACCCCAGTAAACCTCCTTGGCTTTCTCTTCTTCATGTACGGCATGGTGGAGCTGCCTCCACGTCGCCTCCCTGCTGCTGTTGGACACCGACGCCTCCTTCTCTATAAAAACCAGCAGCTCCTGTCCCATCCAACCCTAGCTACCTCTTCCTCCACAGCAGCCGCCGCCACCCTCTCCACTTCCCTGGACAAAAACCCAACCGAAAGCTTCTCCACGTCTAAACCTCGCCGCCGCCGACGCCATCGCCATGGTCTGCCTCTCCGGTACCTGAGCGTGGAGAGCACCACGACTGCCTCCTCTTCAATCCCGTCTTCTTCCCGGAACAGCAAGGTCTGCACCTTCTCGAGCTCGTCCTCGCCTCCTCCGTCGTCTACCCCCGGCCAACCTTCGTCCCCGTCGCCGGCACCTTCTCCGACGTTCCCTCCTCGTCTCCGACCAACCCAGGGTGAGCAGCAACAACAGCACCCCTCTTCCTCCTCCCTGCATGAGTGCATGACCCTGGATGGACGTTGTGAGAGGAGATCGAACGGAAACGAAAACGAAAAATGCACAGTTTTTGGCTGTTTCACTGTTCTGTTTTCCGACGAAGATCCCCAGCGAACCAGACCATCTCAGCACGAGTTTTTGGTACCCTTAGATGCACAACGTCATCCTCTTTCTACTGGTCTTTGAATCATCCAAATCGGAGCAGTAACGGCGTCACCATCTTCATTCAAAGTCGGTTCCAGAAAACAGTTTCTGTTTTCGATTTTTCAGTTTTCAGTTCGCTGTTTCGTCTGTCCGTTTCCCGGCGAGTTTCGCCGTCGTCTCCGTGCTCCGTTTCCGACCAAACTCGTCCCATTCGAACCATGCCACATTCCTCTTGCTCAACCTCTTTTGTTTCGTTCAAAACCATGCCCAGATTCGACGCTGCCATCACTTTAAAATCCGTGCACTTCGCTGTCTACAGGAAATCGCAAGTGTCAATCTTCAGTTTCGATTGTTCGAAGTTTCAGATATCCCGCGACATCACCTTACTTTCTCTACACCCTGTATGTGTACAAACCTTCACAGCAGCTCACTGGTTCCGTTCCTTTGTACCTTCCATGCCATCCCTGGTTCGAATCTTGCCGGCGCGAAATAAACCCACCTTTTTGCATTCTGCCCCGCTGGCGCTGACGTGTCGCGTGGAGCTCCACCTGTCTGTGTCTGTCTAGCTTCAGCTCGGTATAAATCACCTTTTCTTTTCTCTGTTTTATCTAAATTCCTAGAAAAATGTTTTTATCTTGCAAAATTAATATCTTTGAAATGGTAACTCGAAATAAAATGTTTTATATATGAAAATTAATCAGAAAAACATAAGGAACATTAATATGCCATCCATTCATCTCTGTTTGCATCTCGCATCATGTCGCTCGTTGATAGTCGTGCATTTCACCTCACATATATGCGGAGTATTTTGGATTTCCAACTAGGGTTTTCCCCGCTCCGTTTAATATTGATGTAGCTCACCCCTACCATGTTGTACCATGCTAATGAACACTTAACATTGCCGGTAGATATGCAACTTCAAACTAATTTGCTTGTCCGAGGTTCCGACTCCGATTAATATGGATAAGTTGCATCGCATCATGTTTGCCATGCCATGCATATCATCTTGATCATGCTCGGATCTTCTTTATCCGTAGTAGTAAGACTTGCATACGTTGTTTGTCCAGCATTTGCTTCTTCCCGGATAGGATCGCGAAGTGGTGCTGTGAGATACGACAAGTTCTCCGGATGTTCCTCGGCAAGTTTTAACAGGCAAGCATTTCCCCTATACTTCTGCCCCTGCAGAAGTCGCTTACCTATTTTATTTTGCCTTCTCCCTCATGCTATCCTTAAGTTGCGTTCTTGTCACGTGTCCTTTCCACTTCTTACCTCAAGCGACCCCATATTGCCACCACCACCTCCTACGGCTATTGTTTGGTTATCGAGTCCGCCCTTGCGAGTCGTAGTGCATGCTAGTGCTCGTTTTATCTCGTTACCGTTTTGATATCTTATCGGGTTATATGTTGGGAAGAATCATGGTTACTTTAGTTGTTGATATTTGTTTAGCGGAGGCATCGGTGGGTCACTGCTCGTTTTGTGACGGCTCACTTGTGTTTTCTAAATATCTTAGGACCCCGAGTTCTTGTTATCTCGCTCCGAGACCGAGCGCTCTAACCACACGTGGGTATGCTTACCGGGTCTCCTCGACCACCTGCCGGAATCTACGAGCTTTGTCCAAGGGCCACAACTAGTTTGGGATGTTTGTTTTGTTTCTCCCGGGCGTGCAAGCTTGTTTCTTTGTGGTCAGATGATATGATATTACTTTTGGGGAAGCCGTGTTGCCTTGTAACCCCGTTGTCTCTTGCACGCTCGTAGGATGCGGTACATATTGCTGAAGATGGATTCATCCTGCGGGCACTGTTTCCATCCGAAAGCCGTAGACGCAAACAGCTAAGTCCGCGTCGGAGTTTCGATCGGGCTCTGAAACGGGTTAACTTAGTTAGGTGGCTTCCTGGACATTGTTGTAGTGAAGGAGAGTGCGTGTCGTGATATCCACCTGTCGTAAGTGGGTTGAGCGTGCGTGTGGGCACATTTGGGCACCCCTGCAGGGTTACAATCTTATCGATAAGCCGTGTCCGCGGTTATGGATGACTTGGAGCTGTATGACTCGACCATAGACAACTTACACCTATTGTTTCAATCATAATAACTTGCGTAGTAAGTTAGCACAACTTCAATAATAAATGGGTAAAACTTGTCAACAGTGTGAGTACCTTTGTAAGTACCTCCTTGCGAGGGGGGAGCACATCGGATGGGTTATGTTTGCAGAGTATAGAACTGTTAGTTATGCGCTCTCTCATCTTCTCTGATTAGACGAATGTTGTAGAGTGTCTCTATAGGTTTTTAGTGCTTGCGCGCTGCCGCTTAACCCCACCATATTGCCTATGACGTTCCTCTTGCGTCCTCTAAGTCCCCTCGCGTGCCTCAAGTACAAAGGACGACCGGTTGACGAATGCTTATACGTCTTGAAGTCTTGTTAAGTACGAACCCGTACTTATTGTCGCTTCTACGGGATATAACCGGACAGGTATGAAGATATGTTCGATGAAGACGACGTTAGCAAGGTTACCCTTCCGGCTTGGCCCGGGCGGGGTTATGGACGCCATCTGGTTATCTTCGGGACTCTTAGTCCCATTTGTATCTTGTCCGTACTCGGACGTATTCGATCTTCTGTATGATTTGGATCTTTGTATTGTATATTTGTATCTTGACTCGTTGGAGTCGTTGTTGTAATATATGTTTCTTGTGGGCTCTATTGTAATCCTGTTGTAATATTACCGCTCGTGTTAATTCCTCTGGCATCACGTGTGTGATTCGTCGCGCACGTCGTGCTCTGAGGGCGTCTCCGAATCGATATCGTGCGGATTTCGGCGGGTTCGCTGGGATCCTCATGGTACCGGTTCCGGGGCGTCACAAGTTGGTATCAGAGCCTCAGGTTGACGGTACCCCACTAGTCCAGCCTTTAGGATAACCTTGCCAACGGTCGTTCAGTTAGAGTGTCAAAACTATTTTCTAAAATTTGTTCGATAGATCTGATTAGGTCTGTTTTTCTCCTTATCTATATTCATTCTCCTCTTACCTTTGCGAGTTTTGATTCTTCTCTCTTATCTGCTTCTTCGAGTCTTAGGTTTCGACGTGGGTTGGACGATCTTTGCCCCTCACCTATTAGGTCCGATCTTCGGAGGATCCCGACGGAAGCGTATCATCAACAGCGGAACAACGACTTCTTGTTAGTGGTGTCGCCGATCTACGTGGAGCAACAATTCTCGTTAGTGGTGTCGAGGAGATCGACACGTCGCCTGAAGACTCGATAGTTCGCCTCTCTCCCCCGTACCTTGAGGTGGAACCTCGGGGCGAGGTTCCTTGTTAGTGGTGTCGATTGTAACGGCCCCGGGTAGCACCCCTATCAGATTTGGTTGTTCTTTTCGTTTTTTATGCATCATCATGACATCATGCATGCATCATACCGATGTTTTGACAAAATAGAAATTATTTTTTGTTACACCCTATTTTATTCCTTTCTTGTATGGTATATGAAATCCGCCTCAATTCTTTTCTTATTTAACAAAACCCTAAAACCGAATATTTAAATTCTTGCAAAATTGTTTTGGTTCAATAATAAATATTTTCCAAAATGTGTTTTGGATCCTCTCTTCTCGTTTTCTTTATGTCATCCTGTCTCTTCCGTGTCCATCTTTTCCATCTCCCTTATCTTTGTTCTATCCTAATTAAATTCTTTCAACTCTTAAAGGGCTGTGTGGACATCTTTTGATCAATCTCACGTTGAGCCCAATAAAATCTCCACGTAAACAGCCAGAGCTCACCCCAGTAAACCTCCTTGGCTTTCTCTTCTTCATGTACGGCATGGTGGAGCTGCCTCCACGTCGCCTCCCTGCTGCTGTTGGACACCGACGCCTCCTTCTCTATAAAAACCAGCAGCTCCTGTCCCATCCAACCCTAGCTACCTCTTCCTCCACAGCAGCCGCCGCCACCCTCTCCACTTCCCTGGACAAAAACCCAACCGAAAGCTTCTCCACGTCTAAACCTCGCCGCCGCCGACGCCATCGCCATGGTCTGCCTCTCCGGTACCTGAGCGTGGAGAGCACCACGACTGCCTCCTCTTCAATCCTGTCTTCTTCCCGGAACAGCAAGGTCTGCACCTTCTCGAGCTCGTCCTCGCCTCCTCCGTCGTCTACCCCCGGCCAACCTTCGTCCCCGTCGCCGGCACCTTCTCCGACGTTCCCTCCTCGTCTCCGACCAACCCAGGGTGAGCAGCAACAACAGCACCCCTCTTCCTCCTCCCTGCATGAGTGCATGACCCTGGATGGACGTTGTGAGAGGAGATCGAACGGAAACGAAAACGAAAAATGCACAGTTTTTGGCTGTTTCACTGTTCTGTTTTCCGACGAAGATCCCCAGCGAACCAGACCATCTCAGCACGAGTTTTTGGTACCCTTAGATGCACAACGTCATCCTCTTTCTACTGGTCTTTGAATCATCCAAATCGGAGCAGTAACGGCGTCACCATCTTCATTCAAAGTCGGTTCCAGAAAACAGTTTCTGTTTTCGGTTTTTCAGTTTTCAGTTCGCTGTTTCGTCTGTCCGTTTCCCGGCGAGTTTCGCCGTCGTCTCCGTGCTCCGTTTCCGACCAAACTCGTCCCATTCGAACCATGCCACATTCCTCTTGCTCAACCTCTTTTGTTTCGTTCAAAACCATGCCCAGATTCGACGCTGCCATCACTTTAAAATCCGTGCACTTCGCTGTCTACAGGAAATCGCAAGTGTCAATCTTCAGTTTCGATTGTTCGAAGTTTCAGATATCCCGCGACATCACCTTACTTTCTCTACACCCTGTATGTGTACAAACCTTCACAGCAGCTCACTGGTTCCGTTCCTTTGTACCTTCCATGCCATCCCTGGTTCGAATCTTGCCGGCGCGAAATAAACCCACCTTTTTGCATTCTGCCCCGCTGGCGCTGACGTGTCGCGTGGAGCTCCACCTGTCTGTGTCTCTGTCTAGCTTCAGCTCGGTATAAATCACCTTTTCTTTTCTCTGTTTTATCTAAATTCCTAGAAAAATGTTTTTATCTTGCAAAATTAATATCTTTGAAATGGTAACTCGAAATAAAATGTTTTATATATGAAAATTAATCAGAAAAACATAAGGAACATTAATATGCCATCCATTCATCTGTTTGCATCTCGCATCATGTCGCTCGTTGATAGTCGTGCATTTCACCTCACATATATGCGGAGTATTTTGGATTTCCAACTAGGGTTTTCCCCGCTCCGTTTAATATTGATGTAGCTCACCCCTACCATGTTGTACCATGCTAATGAACACTTAACATTGCCGGTAGATATGCAACTTCAAACTAATTTGCTTGTCCGAGGTTCCGACTCCGATTAATATGGATAAGTTGCATCGCATCATGTTTGCCATGCCATGCATATCATCTTGATCATGCTGGATCTTCTTTATCCGTAGTAGTAAGACTTGCATACGTTGTTTGTCCAGCATTTGCTTCTTCCTGATAGGATCGCGAAGTGGTGCTCGTGAGATACGACAAGTTCTCCTGGATGTTCCTCAAGCAAGTTTTAACAGGCAAGCATTTCCTCTATACTTCCGCCCCCGTGAAGTCGCTTACCTATTTTATTTTGCCTTCTCCCTCATGCTATCCTTAAGTTGCGTTCTTGTCACGTGTCCTTTCCACTTCTTACCTCAAGCAGCCCATATTGCCACCACCACCTCCTACGGCTATTGTTTGGTTATCGAGTCTGCCCTTGCGAGTCGTAGTGCATGCTAGTGCTGTTTTATCTCGTTACCGTTTTGATATCTTATCGGGTTATATGTTGGGAAGAATCATGGTTACTTTAGTTGTTGATATTTGTTTAGCGGAGGCATCGGTGGGTCAGCTGCTCGTTTTGTGACGGCTCACTTGTGTTTCCTAAATATCTTAGGACCCCGAGTTCTTGTTATCTCGTTCCGAGACCGAGCGCTCTAACCACACGTGGGTATGCTTACCGGGTCTCCCCTCGACCACTGCCGGAATCTACAGCTTTGTCCAGTGGCCACAACTAGTTTGGGATGTTTGTTTTGTTTCTCCCGGGCGTGCAAGCTTGTTTCTTTGTGGTCAGATGATATGATATTACTTTTGGGGAAGCCGTGTTGCCTTGTAACCCCGTTGTCTCTTGCACGCTCGTAGGATGCGGTACGTATTGCTGGAAGATGGATTCATCCTCGCGGGCACTCGTTTCCATCCGAAAGCCGTAGACGCAAACAGCCTAAGTCCGCGTCTGAGTTTCGATCGGGCTCAAACGGGTTAACTTAGTTAGGTGGCTTCCTGGACATTGTTGTAGTGAAGGAGAGTGCGTGTCGTGATATCCACCGTCGTAAGTGGGTTGAGCGTGCGTGTGGGCACATTTGGGCACCCCCGCAGGTTACAATCTTATCGATAAGCCGTGTCCGCTGCTATGGACGACTTGGAGCCGTATGACTCGACCATAGACAACTTACACCTATTGTTTCAATCATAATAACTTGCGTAGTAAGTTAGCACAACTTCAATAATAAATGGGTAAAACTTGTCAACAGTGTGAGTACCTTTGTAAGTACCTCCTTGCGAGGGGGGAGCACATCGGATGGGTTATGTTTGCAGAGTATAGAACTGTTAGTTATGCGCTCTCTCATCTTCTCTGATTAGACGAATGTTGTAGAGTGTCTCTATAGGTTTTTAGTGCTTGCGCGCTGCCGCTTAACCCCACCATATTGCCTATGACGTTCCTCTTGCGTCCTCTAAGTCCCCTCGCGTGCCTCAAGTACAAAGGACGACCGGTTGACGAATGCTTATACGTCTTGAAGTCTTGTTAAGTACGAACCCGTACTTATTGCCGCTTCTACGGGATATAACCTGGCAGGTATGAAGATATGTTCGATGAAGACGACGTTAGCAAGGTTACCCTTCCGGCTTGGCCCGGGCAGTGGTTATGGACGCCACTGGTTATCTTCAGGACTCTTAGTCCCATTTGTATCTTGTCCGTACTCAGACGTATTCGATCTTCTGTATGATTTGGATCTTTGTATTGTATATTTGTATCTTGACTCGTTGGAGTCGTTGTTGTAATATATGTTTCTTGTGGGCTCTATTGTAATCCTGTTGTAATATTACCGCTCGTGTTAATTCCTCTGGCATCACGTGTGTGATTCGTCGCGCACGTCGTGTCGGAGGGCGTCTCCGAATCGATATCGTGCGGATTTCGGCGGGTTCGCTGGGATCCTCATGGTACCGGTTCCGGGGCGTCACATGAAGTCAACTAGAGCGGTTCTGAATGAACTTAGAGAACATGGATGGGAATCTCTTCTAGTTGAAGTTCATGATTTTTGCGAGAAACATGATATTGAAGAGTTAGACATGGAAGAAGCCTATATTAATCCAAAAAAGAGAAGACAAGTGACTGGAATTACCAACAAACATCACTATCAAGTTGATTGTTTCAATGATGTTTTTGATTGGCTAGTTCAAGAGCTTGATGGTCGGTTCGATGAGACATCCTCCAATCTTCTTGTTTGGTCGAGTGGCTTTGAGTCCAAGAGACTCCTTTCGTGATTTTAATTTGGAGAGTTTGATAAATTTGGCTAAACTATACCCTCAAGATTTTGATGCTAGTGAACCGAGGGATCTTGATAAAGATCTACGTCTCTATATTGCTGATGTACGCACAGATGATAGCTTTTCTAACATAGAAACAATTACTGGGCTTTCTAAGAAAATGGTGGAGACAAGGAGGCATCTTATGTATCCTTTGTTTTATCGGTTGTTGAAACTAGTTATTGTGTTGCCGATTGCCACTCGCTATGGCTTGAGAGATGTTTTTCAGCCATGAAACCGGTGAAAACTGTTTTGCGCAATCGCCTCAATGATGACAGCTTGAGTGATGATGTTATTTGTTATGTGGAGAAAGAAGAAATGAAGAAAGTCACCAATGATCAAGTGGTTAAATATTTCATGGCTTTAAAGAATCGGGTGTTTAAAGAATAAAAGGTAATGTACCTACTTGAGCACTATATAATTATGTCATTCTGTTATGTCCCGTGAAAACTAAATCTGCCATGTATCTTGTAGGTTATTCAGCCTTGCGTCTCATGATCTACTTTGGAAAATCCATATGCAAGACATATTTTTCAAGTAACTTTGTCATTTATTTTATCAATATTATAGGAATATTTCTTTTTAAATACAATTTTATTTCATATTTGCACGTTGTCTTCAAGTATGCTATATAGAAGCTATAAACTATAGTTATACGTAGTAGATTGTTGCCCGAATTTTTTCTACTATAGAAAGTTGTGCATCAGGGTAACTTAAGTTCCAGCTCCGCCCCTGACTGAATCACAGTTCACATCATTCATCCATCTATTAAAGCCAGATAAACAGATAAATGAAACAGACAAGCAATTGATGCACCAGGGTCTTGCAAATGATCAAATGGATCATGGCAGGCATCAATTGATGCTTAAGCAAGCAACAACACACATCAGGCCAAGCCTGTGTGATGCATACACAGCACAGAGGGAGCCCCAGAGAGCCACAGAAAGGAACACAGCAGTTAACTATCAAGCAAATGATGATCAGATGATCATCAGAGCTTGCTAGCTCTTGCTACAGATTGCCATAGCCAAGTACAACAAACAGGAATTAACCAGCTACTGAAGAAATCCAACCAAGTCATAACTGAACAAATAGATAACTGAATTAATGACTATATAATTGTATCCAGAAGCACATCCAAGGCTTGATGAACCACTGGATCATAATCCACAAGCAAAGCACATATCAATTCATCACTGAATCACACTGATAAGCCAACAGTAATGCTCAATTGAGCATAATCATGAATTTGAACACAATGAACTAGCCTGTAGAGCACCGGCACTTGCAAATATGCAAGGATTAATTACAACAATCAAGCCGAGGGGCAAGAACCAAGGCTACACATGGTTATCCAAGAATGAAGAACAATAGCTGGAGCAACATGGCAAGCCATGAGCATCACAGCTTGCTCATGAGCAATATAGAGGCGGCACAGAAGAAGAACTCGCATGAATATGAGCATAGGCTTAGCAGCACAAGCATTAGCTAGAGCAGAGAGCCGCATGAACAGCACAGCAGCGTAAGCATCAAGGCAGCAGCAGAGCAACATACGCACACACAGCGAGCTAAGCGCAGCAGAGCTGCAGCAACAGCGTGGCAGACCTCCACAAGGAGGAAAGCCATGGCCAGAGCACATAGAAGAGAAGGAAGAACAAGCACAGAGGGTAATAGAGAGGCGGCGCATGTACCTGGAGCGAGCAGACGGCAGGCGTGGCCGTGGCGGCCACGGCGGCGCGCGCCGAAGGCACGGCGGCACCTGGCCAGGCCATGCCAAGCCCGACTAGCGCCGCAGCGCTCCGCACCACGGCGGCGGCGGCCCGGCGGCGCCATCACGCCTCGAGGCGCCGGCGGAGCTCCGCACCACCGTGCGGACAAACGGGAGGGGGATCAGCGAAGGGGCGGCTAAGAACCAGATCGATGCCGTGGATCTGGTGCGCCGTAGCGTGGCGGTGCAGATGCGCCCCATGGCGAGGGCCATGGCGGCCGGGGATCGCCGGAATCGGCCGGCGACGATGCGGGCGACGCAGGTCGCCAGAGCGAGATTGGGGATTAGGGTTAGGTCGAGGCGGCGCGAGGTGGTGGGCGAGTGAGCGACCGCTTGGGTCGGTTGGACCCGAGCTGGTTTAGCCCAACCCGCTGGGCCACCCTGACAGGTGGGTCCAGGGGCAAAAAGGACTTTTCACAATTCAATAAAAACATGAAACTTTGAAATTCCATAGAAA